>NC_141025.1:8647500-8767500 GCF_052040795.2 Danio rerio | reverse complement strand
TAGTGTGGTATATCAGATTGTCATCCAGAAAGGAGAGGTCATCATCATATTCGACTGGTCTGCAGCAGGCTGTAGGAGGAGAGCTGTGCAGGATGTTTTTTTCGCCGCCCGTGAGGCTGGTGAGGATTTTGTCGTAGTTTGTGAGGGAGTTTGTGCAGACGCCGCTGCAGTAGCTGAATATGAGCTCCTCCTGACTCCGGTAGCCCAGACCCAGATCTGACACTGTCAGCTGCACTTGTCTTAATGCACACGCTCGGCTCTTCCCTTTCTCTCTCTCATCGCGGCTCGCTTTCTTTCTGGTCAATCTGCTGCGGAAGAAACCTCTGCGTTTGGGAGATCTCTTGGATTTGTGGATGAAGGCCAGGTGGGGTGTGGGAAAGCCGTCTGGATGACACAGGGGGAAACAGAGGATCCCATATTTGTAGAATAGATGGCAGAAACTATAGATCACTATAAAACCTGATCAAATCAAAGTAATCGATGTTTATTTATTACACTTTTTTAAGGAACAAGTGTTCAGCAAAGTTCTATACAGGCAAGGGTTAGACAAAATCACAAGACTAAAAGTAAAATAAAATAATAAGCAGTGTTAATATGTAAGGGGAGAAAAATAAACAAAGGAGTTTCATTATGGCTGCACAATATATTGAAACACTGATCATTATTGTGACAATAGAATATGCAATATCCGTATCGCAGAGGTGCAGTAGCAAAGTTTGTGTTGCATGCATGCAGTTGGTTGTTTTTGCAGATTTGACCAATCAGATGGGGTCTAGAGATGGCTAAATCAGATGGCAAGACTGACCCAAATGTGAACTTAAGTGCCTCATAGCAAAGAGATAAAAATAAACACTAGCAGGATGAGATACAAGCCACAGACAAATAGTGAATAAGAATCAGAATATCTGACGAGGATTTCAGTAGAATCCTTTAATGGATTTTGAACAGCGTCGTCTGCTGTTAAAAGCTAGCCTAGGGTGTCGTTTGCTGTTAAACACTAGCCTAGAGTGTCGTCTGTTGTTAAAACTAGCCTAGAATGCCTTCAGCTGTTAAAAACTAGCCTAAATCAGCATCTGCTATTATAAACTAGCCTAGAGCATAATCTGCTGTTAAAATCAAGCCTAGAATGTCTTTTGCTAATAAAAATTAGCCTAGAGCAGCATCTGCTGTTAAAAATTAGCCTAGAACGTCTTCTGCTAATAAAAACCAGCCTAGAATGCCTTCTGCTGTTAAAAACTAGCCTAGACCACCAACTGCTGTTAAAAAATAGCCTAGAGCAGCATCTGCTATTAAAAGCTAGCCAAGAACAGTATCTGCTGTTAAAACCAGCCTAGAGTGCTGTCAAAAACTAGCCTAGAGCAGCATCTGCTGTTAAAAAATAGCCTAGAGCAGCATCTGCTGTTAAAAAATAGCCTAGAGCAGCATCTGCTGTTAAAAAATAGCCTAGAGTGCTGTCTGCTGTCAAAAACAAGCCTAGAGCAGCATATGCTGTTAAAACAAGCCTAGAATGTCTTCTGCTAATAAAAACTAGCCTAGAGCAGCATCTGCTGTTAAAAACTAGCCTAGAGCAGCATCTGCTGCTAAAAATTAGCCTAGAGTGCTGTCTGCTGTCAAAAATAAGCCTAGAGCAGCATATGCTGTTAAAAATTAGCCTAGAACGTCTTCTGCTAATAAAAACCAGCCTAGAATGACTTCTGCTGTTAAAAACTAGCCTAAAGCAGCATCTGCTGTTAAAAACTAGCCTAGAGCAGTATCTGCTGTTGAAAACTAGCCTAGACCACCATCTGCTGTTAAAAACTAGCCTAGAGTAGCATCTGCTATTAAAAACTAGCCTAGAACACGTTCTGCTGTTAAAAACTAGCCTAGAACACCTTCTGCTGTTAAAAACTAGCCTAGAGCAGCCCTGTGCTGTTAAAAACTAGCCTAGAACACCTTCTGCTGTTAAAAACTAGCCTAGAGCAGCATCTGCTGTTAAAAACTAGCCTAGAGTGCTGTCAAAAACTAGCCTAGAGCAGCATCTGCTGTTAAAAACTAGCCTAGAGCGCCATCTGCTGGTAAAAACTAGCCTAGAACACCTTCTGCTGTTAAAAACTAGCCTAGAGCAGCACCTGCTGTTAAAAACTAGCCTAGAACACCTTCTGCTGTTAAAAACTAGCCTAGAGCAGCATCTGCTGTTAAAAACTAGCCTAGAGTGCTGTCAAAAACTAGCCTAGAGCAGCATCTGCTGTTAAAAACTAGCCTAGAGCGCCATCTGCTGTTAAAAACTAGCCTAGAACACCTTCTGCTGTTAAAAACTAGCCTAGAGCAGCATCTGCTGTTAAAAACTAGCCTAGAGTGCTGTCAAAAACTAGCCTAGAGCAGCATCTGCTGTTAAGAACTAGCCTAGAGCGCCATCTGCTGTTAAAAACTAGCCTAGAACACCTTCTGCTGTTAAATACTAGCCTAGAGCAACATCTGCTGTTAAAAACTAGCCTAGAGTGCTGTCAAAAACTAGCCTAGAGCAGCATCTGCTGTTAAAAACTAGCCTAGAGCGCCATCTGCTGTTAAAAACTAGCCTAGAACACCTTCTGCTGTTAAAAACTAGCCTAGAGCAGCATCTGCTGTTAAAAACTAGCCTAGAGTGCTGTCAAAAACTAGCCTAGAGCAGCATCTGCTGTTAAAAACTAGCCTAGAGCGCCATCTGCTGTTAAAAACTAGCCTAGAACACCTTCTGCTGTTAAATACTAGCCTAGAGCAACATCTGCTGTAAAAAACTAGCCTAAAGTGCTGTCAAGAACTAGCCTAGAGCAGCATCTGCTGTTAAAAACTAGCCTAGAGCGCCATCTGCTGTTAAAAACTAGCCTAAAACACCTTCTGCTGTTAAAAACTAGCCTAGAGCAGCATCTGCTGTTAAAAACTAGCCTAGAGTGCTGTCAAAAACTAGCCTAGAGCAGCATCTGCTGTTAAAAACTAGCCTAGAGCGCCATCTGCTGTTAAAAACTAGCCTAGAACACCTTCTGCTGTTAAATACTAGCCTAGAGCAGCATCTGCTGTTAAAAACTAGCCTAGAGCATTGTCTGCTGTTATACACTAGCCTAGAGCAGCATCTGCTGTTAAAAAAACTAGCCTAGAGTGCCGTCTGCTGTTAAAAACTAGCCTAGAGCATTGTCTGTTGTTAAAAACTAGCCTAGAGCATTGTCTGTTGTTGAAAACTAGCCTAGAGCAGCATCTGTTGTTAAACATGAGCCAAGAGCGCTGTTAAACATTAGCCTAGAGAGCCCTGTGCTATTAAAAACTAGCTAAAGCAGCATCTGCTGTTAAACACTAACCTAGAGCGTTATATGTTCTAAAAAAAAAAGTTTTTATTTAAAATTGTCTAAATTTATCCTTTATCATGCAGCCCCAGCTTTCATAAATGATTATTTTGCTCTTTCTTTGTATGCATGCTTTGAAATGGTTGTCTTCTTAACCATGTAAAGCCTGACAATATACTGTAGAAGGGTCAACGTTTTTCTTTTTTAATAGAAATAAAACCATTTAGACAATCTTAAAAAATATTAAATAACACATCAGGATTTTATATCTTTAGTTTATCATATAGTCTTATAATATCTAGTTTATCCTTGGAAAAAAAACAGCATTTTAATCAAAGTTCAAACATTTGCTGGTGTTTTACATGCCCAAAATGTAAATCAGTGAGATCTTTTGAACCAGGGGTCACCAAACTTGTTCCAGGAGGGCCGGTGTACTGCAGATTTTAGCTCCAACCCTAATCAAACACACCTGAACAATCAAATCAAGGTCTTACTAGGTATACTTGAAACACCCAGGCAGGTGTGTTGAGGCAAGTTGGAGCTAAACCCTGCAGGTACACCAGGGCCAAGATTGGTGACCCCTGTTTTAAACCATAGCAGACTTTACATTCAGATCATATCAACTTCACATGTCTAGATGTAGAATGTAAGCTTGATTACTGATGACTGACAAGAAAGACGATGATCTGGCCCTTTTAAAGTGCACTGTACACTATGTTTTGACAGTTTTTAGTGTAAAAGCGGCTGTGTTTTGATGTGTCTTTGTGGCATTGATAACAGTGAGAGGATGAGTCGAATGATCAAAGAGCCATAATGTGATATAGTTAGCATTATTCTGACAGCTTTTAGCCACAATACTGCTTTTGTCCACCGACAGCAGATAAAATACAGGTTCAGATGGCTGTGGCTTTCTGAGTTGTACGCTGGGTTTGTAAGCTGATCAAGTTAGAGTAGTGTTTGTGAGTCTAGTGTCTCATTCAGGCACAATGGGTCACCCGAAACTGCTTTACTTAACCATCACAACAGTATCAGGTGTGTTCTCAAATGTGCTTTATCGCACCTGTGTGCATTCATGACACTTTTACATACAGTTAAAGTCCAAATGTTTTGGCCCACCTGTGAAATTTGTCTTCAAATATTTTCCAAGTGCTTTTTAACAAGGTTAGAAAACATTCACGATATTTACTATAAAATTCTATCTTCTGGAGATTATTTCTTTCCTATTTCTTTCAGATTGGCTGGAATAAAATCAGTTTAATCATAATAATAATAATAATAATAATTATTATTATTATTATTGTTATTATAGTTATTTAACACAGCCATATCACCCTGCAGCCCAAGAGCGGTTACTCACTGAGGCTAGGCAGGGCTGAGCCTGGTCAGTACCTAGGTCAAAGACCACATGGGAAAACCAGGTTGCTGTTGGAAGTGGTGTCAGTGAGGACAGCAGGGGGCGCTCAACCTGCAGTCTGTGTGAGTCCTAATGCCCCAGTATAGTAAAGGGGACTCTATACTGTTTTGTGAGCGCCGTCTTTCGGATGAGACGTTAAACCGAGGTCCTGACTCTCTGTGGTCATTAAAAATCCCATGGCACTAATCGTAAAGAGTAGGGGTGTAACCCCGGTGTCCTGGCCAAATTCCCTCCATCAGCCTTTACCTATCATCCTCATCAACTGATTCTCTCCACTCCCCCTACTGTATATCTGCTGTGTGGTGAGTGCACTGGCACAGTTGTCTTGTGGCTGCCATCGCATTATCCAAGTGGATGCTGCACACTGGTGGTGGTATGGAAAGACCCCCCCCCCCATGATTGTGAAGCACTTTTGGTGTATAACCATAAACGATAAATGCACTATATAAATAACATTACTTATGTTAAAACTCTCCAGCTGGATCTAGACTGATAACACCTTCCAACTCCTTATAATAATAATAATAATACATAACAGTTTGTAACCCTTTATTGCCTTGAATTTAAACATTGGAATTGTTGTATACATGTAGGCATCTGTACCTTATTTGATTATGTAATTTTAGTCATTTATTTTCTCCACCTAAAGTGTTTTTAATGTATCAAAGTTTGTACCTATTGATCTTATTCTACAATGTGGAAGTGCGCTCATTTTTGCGATGGTTTAAAAACTTCCGATTCAGTTGCCTATGGTAGAAATGGCTAGGAATAAACTGCAAAAAAACGGTCAAACTACTCGCTCTACAAACAAGTGTTTTCATAACTATACAGACCAAGAAGAATAATACAATAAGAAATATCAGTTTGCAACATCAAGCAGCAGAATGAGCTGTTTTTTACATCTAAAAATGAATGGAAGTGAATGAGACCGGAAGTCTCGAGCCAAAAAGATTCAATTGGCTGCGCCCGCTCGTACACAGAGAATAAGGTGAATACAGCTTGTTGTTTCATATTCTCTATTTTTTTCCTTTACATCTGTTTATGATGGTTGTTGTTTACGTTTGTGTAATGTAAAAAAAACAATCATTCTAAAAAGTATTTTAAGGTCAATATTATTAGCCCCCATAAGAAATTCCTTGTTTTAATTGGCTATAGAACAAACCACTGTTATCCAATACCCTGACTAATTATCCTAACTTGCCTAGTTGCCTAATTAACTTTTAAAATGCACTTTAAGCTTGGAAAATAAGTAGAAAAATGTGATGTACTGTCATCATAGCAAAGATAAAAGAAATTAGAAATTACTTATTAAAACTTGTTTAAAAATGTGCTGAAAAATAAAACTTCTGGTTTCTTGAACATGACAATGAGTTCACTGTACTCAAATGGCCTCCACAGTCACCAGATCTCAATCCAATAGAGCACCTTTGGGATGTGGTGGAAAGGGAGATTCACATCATGGATGTGCAACTGCGTGATGCTATCATGTCAATATGAAGCAAAATCTCTGAGGAATATTTCCAGTACCTTGATGAATCTACGCCACTGAAAATTAAGGCAGTTCTGAAGGTAAAAGTGGGTCCAACCCGATGCTAGTAAGGTGTACCTAATAAAGTGGCCCGTGAGTGTAAGTACTAATATTGGTGACTAAATATTCCCAAAGCCTCTGGAAAGGCAAATAAAACTAAATAATACATATTTTTTCAGACCACAGCACAATCCTAAAATGGATACATGTCATTAAAACAAAACAAAAGGACAAAAAGAGAAACAAAACAACAAACAATCAACCTAAAATATTTATAAAATAATTCAAATTTGACACGGGGGGCTAATAAGTTTGACTTTAGCTGAATGTGTTCCTGAGAGTGGGATGGCTTCTGCTGACCTGAGTGGCTCTTTGGCTCCAGATGTTTGTGTGGTCTTCTCTGCAGGTCCAGTTTGTGATGCCGCTGCTCCAGTGGTTGTGAATGGTGAGAGTGTCCGCTTGGGTTTGAGACGGAGGATAAGCAGCTCAGCATCAGTGCACAGGCCAGCATCACAGCACACACCTTCATCTTACTGATTTACTCCTCAGCTCACTGAGCCTGTGTCCAACAGCACAAACATGCATCACGGTCAGTTTTTATATTTAAGCGTTTACTAATCCGGTTAATGACATTGTAAGACAGCCCGGCTCTTAAAAATGGGTTTAAATTACGTGAATTACTAAATCAGAAAAGAGTTATGTTGGACTCTTCTGTGGTTTTTGCAGTTATTATTTATATTTGCCCAATTTCTCAGTCAAGCACTTCAAGCTGTTGTGGAAAGATAGTTATTAATGCGTTATTAACATTAATAATAATATTGATAGTTGTTGTTATTTGCATTATTATTATTTAGCCATAAAACAGTTTAATTACTGAAACTATATTATCTTTGTATCGATGTAATAATTAACTACATATCATTATTATTTTTATTATTTACTTGTGGAAATGTTGTTAATGCATTAATAAGCATTAATAATAATATTGATAGTTGTTGTTATTTGTATTATCACTATTATTATTATTATTATTATTTTCCCATAAAACTGTTTCAATTATTGAAACTATATCTTTGAAACTGTAATAATTAACTTTATGTTAATTATTATTATTATTTAGTCATATTATTTAGATAATAATTGTCATCAAAACCATTACATTTGTTATGATAATAATAATAATAATAATAATACATATTTAACTTAATATATATTATTATGTTTAGTCGTAAAACAACTGAAATTATTACAATTATTATTTTTATAAATAATTGTATATTAAATAATTGGCTTGTTATTAAAAGTATGTTGCATACTAATAATAAAAATCCATAAAATTATTGTCATTACATTTGTGATACTGATGATTATTGTTATTAATATTTATATTTATTTAAAATACATTTTACTTTTTTTGTTAACTTTATTATTGTTCAGCCATCAAACTATGTAGAAACATTTAAAGTAGATATATGTATTATAAATAATACAATAATACTCAGCTTAATTAAACAAGGACAAAGCTAACAACAATGATAAACATTTAATAGAAATAATATGATAATTTTGATAAAGCAATTTAAACAACACACCACTTATATTTGTAATAATAAAGATAATAACACATTTTAGCCTCAGGTATTTTTAAGTAATTCAATCCAATAATAATAATAATAATAATAATAATAATAAAATTTCAACAATATAGCTAAATTCAACTTTGTTTAATTTGACCCACTGTACATTGTATTATGTTATCATAATGTCACCCAAAATTATTTAAAGTCTATATTTAGCTGTAGGTTATTATTTAGCCATACAATAATTGTCATCAAAGCCATTACATTTGTTATTATATTGACAATAATAATAATAATAATAATAATAATAATAATAATAATAATAATACATATTTAACTTAACATATTATTATTATTATTATTATTATATTTATTATGTTTAGTAGTAAAACAACTGAGTTTATTAAAATTATTAGGCTTATAATGATTAAATAATTGTCTTAATGTTGCATAATAATAATAATAAAAATCCATGAAATAATCGTCTCAGAACTATTACATTTGTCATGATAATGACGATAATAATAATAATAATAGTAAATGCATAACTAAATATATTATTATTTTTTTTATTATTATGTGTAGTTGTAAAACAACTGAAATTATTATAATTATAATGATTAAATAACTGGCTTAATGTTGTATAAGAATAATAAAAATCCATAAAATAATTGTCATCAAATCTATTATTTGTGATGATGATAATGATGATGATTATTTATATTTATTTATAATAAATTTAACTTAATATATTATTGTCCAGCGATCAAACTATGTAGAAACATTTAAACTAGATATATGTAATACAAATAATATAATACTCAGCTTAATAAACATTTTAATGATAGCCTATAGTACAAAGCTAACAACAATAATAAACATTTAATAAAAATAATATGATGATTTTCATAAAGCAATTTAAACAACACACCACTTATAGCCTATTCGTAATAATGAAGTAATAATGATTTTATCCATATGTATTTTTAAGTAATTCAATCCAATAATAATAATAATAATAAAATGTCAACAATATAGCTTAATTTAGCTTTATTTGTGTTTAATTTAACCCAATGTGCATCATATTATGTTATCATAATGTCACGCAAAGCGATTTAAAGTGTATATTCAGCTGTAGGTGGCAGTAACAGTTATGTAAGTTAATTAAAAAGTTAAAAAAGAAACACAACTTGCCCTCATACATACTAACAGAAATATGGGAATAATCAATACAAAATATGTTTGACACTACCTGAAATTAGCTGTGTGTGTCCGGCCATCAGCACTGATGATGACAAAGCTTAAGATGCTTTCCGAAAAGAAAAAAGAAAACATTTATAAACATAAAAACCTCGCATATTATATTTCCTTTCACCTGACTCTCATATTCTCCTGCTGGCAGAGATCCGCGCTCACCGAAAACTACACAACTGTCTTCATGACGGCGTGTTTAAAGCACAGATTTGTCATCCAGAAGGCGTCATCGTTGCTGAATACACACGTCTATGGTCATATTATTAAATTAAGGTTAATAATTTGGTTTATTAATTCGTCAGGTACAGTGAGAGTCCCGCTCATTCCCGCCTCAGCTGTGATGTGACGTGACGTGCGCGCGAGCTGTTAAACATGCGCGGCATCGTGAAAAGAAGCAAACAATTACCTGGATGCTGTTTAAAACACGAACTAAACTGTTTAAAAATGCCTGCTTCGACGTCCTAAAAGTATGTAACGTTACGTCTTTTGTTTTGGAGAGTGAAGCAATAGAGTATGCTCGTTCTGGGACATAGGTAAAGTCTAAATAGGATACAGCTGCGGATACAATTTTTTTAACAATGTATAAGAGTAATTCATATTTTAACGGTAACTTACTGTGACGGTTAGGCTTGGTGTAGGTGTTAAAATGCAATTTATTGGGTAATTTAATAACAAATAGTACTACAGCTATGTTTTTACATTATTGTGACGGTTGCCGTAAGGGGTAACTTAGACGTTACTAAGATACAACAAATAGGAAATTTAATCAATCATATGAATAATTCTTGTTAACTTCTGGCTGCAACCGTATTTTTATCTAGCAACAACCGAAATATACGACGTAATTTAACGGAAGAACGTTTTTACTACGCACACAAATAATGAATGTTTATTATCATTTACTTTGTACTTATCAGTAATCACTTTATTGTTTATTTTATAATATATCTGGTTCTACTTTCTGTCAAACAATATCTGTATCCACGAGGAAGTAACTATAAATGAAGCTGCTGTTATTTATAGATGTTTGGCAGCACATTTATCAATAGTCTTCATTATAATGTCCGTAACCTGTTGATAACTGGCTTTCCATCCTAAGATCAGCGCTCATTTAAAGGACTAACACCCCCTCTGCTGGACAGTAGTGTAAAGTGCAGGGCTTCTTTTTTGCGCTGAGAAGTGTGAATTATTTTGTTTAATGTGTTTGGAATAGCAATTCAAGGGCGTAGGTTTGCACTTGACATTGGTGGGGACTGGGGACGAGTCCCCCCACACCCCCGCCAAGAATGAATATTGTTTTTTTTAATATGTATTATATATTGCTAAATATTATTTAACTGCTATTAAAATATATTATCAATTAGTCCTCTCTTCATACAATTTATTAAGTTAAATTAAATAGTCAGGCGCGTAGCCACGGGGATTCAGGTGGTTTGAAAGACCAAAAGTTGGATTATTATTATTATTTTTGAATATTGATTATTATTATGTTTGAATTTATTTTATTATTCAAATGGCCAAATTCTGACTGAGAAAGGTTGAATGCACTGGTCAGTTTTTTAGGTCACACTTTACAATAAGGTTCATTAGTTAATGTTAATTAATGCATTTACTAACAGGAACAAACAATGAACAATACATTTACTACAGTATTTGTTCATGTTAGTTAACGTTAGTTAAAGAAAATATAGTTGTTCATTGTTAGTTCATGTTAACTCATGGTGCATTAACTAATGTTAACAAGCATGGACTTGAATGTTAATAATGCATTAGTAAATGTTTAATTATGATTAATAAATGTTGTACATGTGTTGTTCATGATTAGTTCATGTTAGTAAATGCATTAACTAATGAACCTTATTTTAAAGTGTTACCGTTTTTTATTTGCCTAAAGGCTTCAGTTTTAGACTATTTAATACTAATACTTTAAATGCTAATAATTTTCTTTGAGAAATCAGTTAAAACTTGATTTTAAAACAAATTTCCCCCCAAAAATTATGATTTAAAACAATTGTATTTTAAAAATAAGTCTATTTTTTATATTTGAATAGTTTAGATGCAAAAACCTCTAAATGCCATTTAATATTTTCTTCTAAAATGAGCATTTTTCTCCAACTCCTGTGTGTGGACTCAGTGATTTTACTTTTATAGTGACAAATACATTCTTTTTATTGCCGTTAAAGTGAAATAACTGAACATAACTATACAAGGCTGAGGAAAATGCCCATTTTACATGGCATTTAGAGGTTTGGGCATCTGAACTCTTGATTTCTTTTTTCTAAGAATTTAAAGTTCTATTTTCTAATTCAATGTATTTTTATTATTTATAAAACTGTAATAAAAATAAAGCAATTTGACAAAATGGTAGGAAATATTTTTGGTACATCAAAAAGTGTAGTTATAATAACTATCTAAAAAGATAACCCAGCAAAAATTTGTTCTTAATGTCAATAAAATTTAATATTTATACCTCAAATAAACAGAATGAATAATTAATCAGGTGAATAATTGCAAACAGGTTCAGTTTTTCAGAAAAAACCCTTCTTTCAAAAAGCTGGCTACAGGCCCAAAAGTGTAATGTTAAAATAAGGTTTATTAATTGATAAGGAGGGAGTTTCATAAAGATTTTTTTTTTTGTACAAATGAAACATGTATCAAAGTTTTATTAAAAGATGGAGCACAGGCTGTAGTTTTTCTGACAAAATGTTTCAATCGAAATTGGTGATGTTACTCTAAGAGATAAGGAGAACTGGCAGGATCATATACATTTACATGTGTTTATTCTGCAGTTAGTTTACAGGGAATATTGTTCACAGACTATATCAGTCTGCTATAACGTTAGACTGACCGCAACAGCGGTGAAAAACACTCGCAATATGGACTCATTCAGTAGCGAACTTGAGTTAAATGTGACTTTGCGTTGAAAAAAGCTCTTTATGTCCACCTTTTTTTACTACCTTCATCCTTACTTGTGCGTGTCAGACACCTCACACACATCGGAAAAATTCCCCCCGCGCAGTAGTTTTGGCGCTGCTTGTATCTCAAAGGAGCCTCTCACATGATAGCAGAGAAAGGCACAGCCAATCACAATGTTCATATGTGTCTGTGGGGCGGTGCGACTTGAGGAGAGAACGTGATTTAACCCTTTCAGTGTGTCTAGGTTTATACGGCTTATACTGACAGCACAATGTTTTTAAGTGAATTAAATTATTGGTGGGGACATTTCAGTACTTTGTGGATATTGGTGGGGACATGTCCCCACCGTCCACCCTAAATCTACTCCCCTGTAGCAATTACATCTTTCATTCACAATATTTAGTTTTTTAAATATGAAAATGTTGACAAAATTATTTAAATATGTTTAAACATCACTTTAAACGTCATAAAATTGCAGTATTAGCTCTTGAGAATGATGATGAGACTGCCAACAGGGAGGAGATACAGCATCTGGCCACTTGGTGCACAGACATTAATCTGCTCCTTAACACCAACAAGACTAAGGAGCTCATTGTGGACTTCAGGAAGGGACGAACAGGCTCACATGATCCCATCCACATCAATGGGATGGCCATTGAGCCTGTCTCATCCTTCAAGTTTCTGGGGACCCACATCTCAAAGGACCTTTCCTGGACCACCAACACCTCCAGCCTGGTCAGGAAGGCTCCCCAGCGCCTATTTTTCTTGAGGCAACTTAAGAAGAACCAGCTTTCATCAGCCGTCTTGTTGAACTTCTACCGCTGCACAATAGAAAGCATCCTGACCAACTGCGTCACAGTCTGGTATGGAAGCTGCTCTGTTGCTGAGCGTAAGGCACTGCAGCGGGTGGTGAAAACTGCCCAACACATCACAGGGACCACACTGCCAGCCATAGAGGACATCCAGAGAAAACACTGTCTGCGCTGAGCACGCAGCATTCTTAAGGACACCTCTCACCCTGCACACAGACTGTTTTCTCTCCTGCCTTCCTTCAGACGCTTCAGGCTTCCCCGGACTCCCCCGGCTTTTTCCCCAGAGCTGTCTCCCTCTTGAACTCTGCCCCTCACTGACTCTTTTGCCCCCCCTCTACACCCCCCACTCTCCTCTAACTTATACTTCTCACAATCACTGCACTGTTTAACATTTGCACATATTCAATGCACCACATTACACTGATTTACTTATTTAAACTGTACACATCCACTGCACATATACATTTGTCATTTATTAATTTATTCATTTTCTTATCGGCTTAGTCCCTTTATTAATCCGGGGTCGCAACAGCGGAATGAACCGCCAACTGATCCAGCAAGTTTTTATGCAGCGGTTGCCCTTCCAGCTGCAACCCATCTCTGGGAAACATCCACACACACATTCACACACACACACTCATACACTACGTACAATTTAACCTACCCTATTCACCTGTACCGCATGTCTTTGGACTGTGGGGGAAACCAGAGCACCCGGAGGAAACCCACTCGAAGGCAGGGAGAACATGCAAAGTCCACACAGAAATGCCAACTGAGCCGAGGTTCGAACCAGCGACTCAGCGACCTTCTTGCTGCGAGGCGACAGCACTACCTACTGCACCACTGCCTCACCATATACATTTGTAATAATGTTTAATTTAATTTAACAATTAATTTATTGTACATATATTCATATATTAATTTGTTGTAAATCTCTGTTCATAGCTAATACAACCTGTATATAATGTTGATAGTGCATCCATCTGTAAATATCACCATAGTTTTCTATAACTGCACTTGATAACTTATTCCTGTATCCTGCACTTGCTGCTATTGCACTGCTGGTTAGACCTAAACTGCATTTCGCTGCATTGTAGTTGTGTACATGTGTAATGACAATAAAGTTAAATCTAATCTTGAGAAATACTTGCTGAAGAACTACTGAGAGATTTCAGCTGCTATCTGGGCTTACACTGCCTTTCTACACCTCACTTTTTTCATGTGTTTAATACTTTTCCCCTGTGTCATTTCATTCTATTACACATAACTTCACTTGTAAATTAATTCATTCTGTTTTCTTTGCATATTTGGATTTCTTTGGTTGTTACCAACATCCAGGGAAAATGTTTAGTCAACAGCACATTTATAATGTTGACGTGTTCAATACTTTATATTACTATTTGATTTTTTTTAACCCAACTATTTAAAGTGAGTACTTATGGTTATCACCAGTTTGAACCGCTAGATAGCGCTGTAAGAACTTTACCAATTTCACCATATGCTGCAACTTTATATATAATATAACATAAAATCTAATATAAAATATAATATAATATAATTATGAAATAGTTCATGCTTTATATACATTTATAAAAATAAATGTATATAATGTATAATGTATATAATAAATGCTTTAATTAGTGGCAACATTCAGTGTAATTACTGGGACTTCAATTTATAGCAGTTTGGAATAAAATGAGATACAAATTCCAGTTTATCAAAACAAAATAAAGATCAGTCATAACACACACACACACACACACACACACACACACCTGTGTGTGTGTGTGTAAGGACTGATCTTGATTTTGTTTTGATAAACTGGAATTTGTATCTCATTTTATTCCAAACTGCTATAAATTGAAGTCCCAGTAATTACACTGAACGTTGGCACTAATTAAAGCGGTTAACCATCCAACTTAATTCAGATGATCCTTTTGATCACTAGGGAAAACAAGGCACAAAATGCAGTGACGATTGTATTTGACGTAAACATTCAATGTAATGAAAGAAATGATTGCTTTGAATCTGACAGCTTATGAATTCCTCAATTTCCGCCAGAATAGAGCTGGAGATTCTTCATATCCTCAAGGAGAACGGAGAAGACGAGACATGGAGAGGACAACAGTAGGAAAAAGTGAGGAAATATCTATCTATCTATCTATCTATCTATCTATCTATCTGTCTGTCTGTCTGTCTGTCTGTCTGTCTGTCTGTCTGTCTGTCTGTCTGTCTGTCTGTCTGTCAAATAAATTGGACAGATTAAAATGATTGTTTACTTACCCCTTTGTAAATTTAAACCCATAAGATTTTCTTTTACCTTCAGAACATAACGGAAGATACTTTGTAAATAAATCTGAGTGATTTCTGTCCCTGAATGCACCCAAACGTCGGATGCCTCAAAATGTTTTTAATAAAAAACAGCCAAATCCAAAAATGTACTTTAATATAAGTCTTTTAATGTGATTGTCACCATTTGATTATCAATTTATTTTTGTCCCCTCACAAATCAATATGTTTTTTGTTCAGTCAACAAAAGGTAAAATGCCCACAAGCAAGAACAAACCTCACTGGTTCTTGTAAAACTCTGTCATGCCATTTGACATGCAAGAACAAATCTCATTATTAGGACAAATATTGCATATGCGAAGTGTCAGGTTTGCTTTATTTTCTAATAATTTAACAGACAATTCAATTATTCCAATTATAGTTCCCACACCTTAAGGCCTTGTTTAGATATGATGCTACAAGACATTTGTCAATTTTTTGTCCTCCAACTGCTCCTGTGTTATAGACTAGTTTCTTACATCTCATTCAAAGCCTTCTGTTTTGTTTTGGTGTAATTCATGACTTTCATGACTTTTGTGGCTGTGAAATCATTCAGCATATATGGACTTATGGATCTGTAATTACAAATAGACCTGATAAATACGTGCAAATATATTTAAGTTCATTGATTATATTTGAACTTTGAACGTGGATTTGAAGAGATAATGCCACTCATCTTTATTAGCTCCCCTATGAAATTTATTTCCCAAATGATGTTTACCAGAGCAAGGAACTTTTCACAGTATGTCTAATAATATTTATTTTTCCGGAGAAAGTGTTATTTGTTTTATTTCGGCTAGAATAAAAGCAGTTTTGAATTTTTTAAACACCATTTAAAGAACAAAATTATTAGCCGCTTTAAGATATATATTTTTTTCGATAGTCTACAGAACAAACCATCATTATAAAATAACTTGCCTAATTACCATAACCTGTGTAGTTAAACTAACTAACCTAGTTAAGCCTTTAAATGTCACTTTAAGCTGTATAGAAGTGTCTTGAAACATATTTAGTCAAAAATTATTCACTGTTATCAAAAGATAAAATAAATCAGTTATTAAAAATGAGTTATCAACACTATTAGAAATGTGTTGAAATCAGGGGGAAAAAATAAACAAGGGGGCTAATAATTCTGACTTTAACTGTGTTTTTCAGCCATTGGTATATGTTAGTAGTATAAATGCTTTATATTAATATGTGTTCTGGTTGTACATGAACATAAATACAACACAAACACTTAATCGATACACAAATACATTGAAATAGTATTACACACACAGACTTTTTTAATGGACACTATACAATATATTGCATAACTGCTTGCTGACTTTTTATATACTCTCCACCTATAGAAAACACCTTAACTTTTCTGATTTTGTAATAGCATAATAACGTACGTATTTGCAATTCCAATGGTTCGAAGAAAATATGTAACCACCCATTTTTGCAAAATTAAGATATACATCTTGCATATATGACATTTCATATACATAAACTTGAATTTCATATACTTCATTTGCATATATCCATATATAAGATTGTGGATGTAGTCAAACCTGTCTGGAAATACTGTAGCTTTACACTGTAAAATACATCTGATTAACAATTCCCTTATTTTGTCATTGAAACTTGTTTTCCGTTTATTTATGGTTGCATTATAGGATGTTGATCTGTGCTCTGTCGACTTTTGATGCTAAAAATTCAACTCTACAGTTTATTAAAGTGACTATTATTGACATTCATAGTTGTTTGAAATAATATAACGCATAAAAATAATAATTATATATAGTGAAATAAGTCTGTAAAATAACAAAGCTGTACTGGCAGTTTATTAAGGTTTGTATACTGTACTATACACCAACCCAGACAATACATAATTTTAAACTAACTATTAAAAATGTCAATATAAGTCACTTTTTTAAACATTTCAAGATTAAAATGCAGGTTCCACAATGCAATACAAAAGTATAAATAAAGAAAATAAAAAACAAAAACATAAATAATAAAATACGGAAAACTGCTAATTTACAGATATTTTACAGTGTAATCTACGTCCATCAGCCAATCAGATTCAAGCATTCAACAACCCCTGTATTGTCTGATCTTATTTCTGACACGAGGACGACGAGCGAAATTATGACATAATGTTCATTTTTTCAGTGATCTTATTTGTATTAACGTATTACACGTAGCCTGTCAAATAGTCATCAGAAAACGGGTAAAAGAAAACACCTCGACCTCTCCAACCCTCCACCCAATCATGCTTCAAGCCAGTGCTGTAGTATTTTATCGACCAGTCTCCGTTGTTGCTATATTGGTCAGAGTTACTGAAGCGAGCTCAAGTCTCCATCTGTGTAGATTAGACCATTATCCTCTTAACTCCGAGTGTCCTGCAGTCTCTGCTTCAGCTCCTTGCAATAATAAAAAAAAAACATTAAACAAACGTAAATAAGAAGAAACTTGACGTCTGTGGCGGATCTGCTCTTTTTTCATTGACGCTTTTGGATGCAGAAGTTTAGTTGACCGCGTGTTTAGTGGGGTGTGAGTGGATGTGTGTGCGCTTTTCAAGACACTGTAATCGCATCAGACCGGCTTCACCGCGAACACCGATCTGCATACAGTCCAGATCGTAAAAAAAGCTTTATTTGTTTTAAAGACTTTGTTTTTTGGAGTAAGGATGAGGAGTGATAGCATTTGAAACTTCGATTGACGCCATCAATATTTCTCAATCAGTAAAAATGCTCCTCCGGACAGGTGTCGTGGTGGTTTTTGCATTGGTGTGGATGTGTGGCATCGCTCTTTGTGCTAGAAAGTCTGGGGCACGCAAGTCAGGTGAGTGTCTTTTTCATTAGCGCTCTTCTTTTGTTGACATTACAGGGTCAGTTCACACAATATACTATTTACTCAAGTGGTTTCAAACCTTTGAGTTTCTTCTGTTGAACAAAAAAGATATTCTGAAGAATGTTGGAAACCTGTAACCATTGACGAGAGAGAAGCAAACACTATTAAAGCCAATGGTTACAGGTTTCCAACATTCTTCAGAATATCTTCTTTTTTGTTCAACAGAAGAAACTCATAAAGGTTTGATACCACTTGTTGGAGAATAAAAAAAGGTTTCAAACATTTATGAGTTTCTTCTGTTGGACAAAAGAGAAGATATTCTAAAGAATGTTGGAAACCTGTAACAAATGACATAAAAATGAATACTATGGAAACCAATGGTTACAAGTTTTCAACATTGTTTAAAATCTTTAAAACTCAGGAAGGTTTGAAACGAATAAAGGCTCACCCGAAATTGAAAATTTACTTGCCCTCAAGTTCCAAACCATTATCAGATTCTTCTCTTGGACACTAAATAAGATATTTGGAAGAATGATGAAAACCTGTAACCAGTGACAAAGGAAAAACACATACTATGAAAGCCAATGGTTACAAGTTTCCAACATTTTTCAAAATATCTTCTTTTGTCTTCATCAAAAGTAAGAAAATCAGAAAGGTTTGAAAAAGGTAAAGAGTGAGTAAACGATGACAGCTTCTCATTTTTAAGTAAATTATCTCTTTCAAGTCAAATTTTGTGGTGTTGATTTATTCATACAGATTGGACACACTTAGTGCAAAAAAGTACAGTCAGCGGTTTAAAAGTTAAACCTTAAAAATGAAAAAGTACTCGCCCTTAAGTGGTTTCAAACCATTATGTGTCCTTCCTTTACTTAAACACAGAAGAAGATATTTGGAAGAATGTTAGAAACCTGTAACCTGACATCCATATAGCAGAAACAAATACTATGGAAGTCAATGGTTACAGATTTTCGACATTTTTCAAAATATCTTCTTTTGCGTTTATTAAAAGCAAGAAATTCATAAAGTGAGTAAATGACGGCAGATTTTTTTATTAGTTTAGAGGACTATATCTTTAAGGTGTATTTTTTAATGATGGTGATCTATTTACACAGTTTGGACACGCAAAATAGTACAGGCAGTGTTTAACATCTTAAAGGAATAGTTCACCCAAAATTGAAATGTACTTGCCCCTCAAGTGATTCAAAACCATTATGATTTGTGTGTATGTGTGTACGTGTTTTTGTCACATATCAGGACACAAATCTGTATAATGACATGGGTATGACACAGGTATTACAAAAAGGAGGTGAAATATGAGGACATTGGTGATGTCCTCACTTCTCAAAATGCTTATAAATCCCACAGGATGAGTTTAATCAGAGAGTAAAGCTGCACACAGTCTCCTGTGATGGTTGGGGACTGTATAAAGTGAATGGAAACCTATGTAATGTCCCCACTTTTTACAAAAACAAACGTGTGTGTGTGTGTGTGTGTGTGTTGAACACTGAAGAAGTTATTTTGAGTGTTAGAACCCTGTGATGTTTGACATACAAGGATAAACAAACACTATGGAAGTCAATAGTTACAGGTTTTCAACATTTTTCTAAATATCTACTTTTGTTTTCATCAAAAGCAAGAAACTTAGTGTTGAAGCTTTTGAAAGGTTTGAAACAAAGTAAAGGATGAGCAAATGATGACAGAATTTCACATATTTAGATAAACACTGGATTATTATTATTATCTCTTTAAGAACAATTTTTATTGTCATAAGAAATAACTAACAGTACATTTTATTACAGTATTTATTCGTTTTTTAAAAGGATAGTTCACCCAAAAACAAAAATTTGCTCACTGTTTAGTGTTAACTCTTTGTCAAGTGGTTATAAACCTTTTTGAGTTTCTTTATTCTCTTGAACACTAAATAAGATAACTTGAAGACAGCTGAAAACCTGTATCCATTGAATTAGTAGGGAAAAGAATATACTATGAAAGCCAGTGGTTACAGGATTTCAGCTATGTTCAAATATCTTATTTTGTGTTTAATAGAAGAATGAAAAATATGTTTGAAACAAGTAAAAGGTGAGTCATTGATGACAGAATTTTAAGATTTGCATGAACTGTCCCTTTGAGGTTAATGAAAATAAATGTGTTCAGATGTGTGTGTATCCTGAGCTCTGTAAAGCACAAAAATAACTTGTGTGTTTGTGTTTTTTCAAGTTTGTCTTGGTGAATAAAGCTCATTCGGTTTCTGGTTCTGAAAACTTTTTACAGTTTTCTGTGTTGCACAGAATGAGTTTTTAGGCTGTCCCGATGGACAGATGTACAGGTGATTTGTCACAGAGACATGTGGGTGTGCAGTCATACAGCAGGGTCAGATCTGTACGGCACTTCTTTATGCCCCCGGACGATCTCATACCCAATGCCCATGACCAACAGTTTGGAGTAATGAAACCCATCAGTCATTTCAAATAAACAAGCCTTCTGATATTTGACACTTCAGATGAAATGCTGCAAATTGGTGCTTGTCCCTGCGGTACCCTTGGGTATATGGAGATACCAAACCTTAATGCGCTTTTAAGTGCTATATAGCCAAGAAACTGGAAACCATATTTGCTTGTGGTGGTCTTGATTTATTAAATGACAGACGTTTAGGATGGAGAAAGCGAGGAGATAGCATTTCTTTTTCGCTTTATGAGAGGAATTAAAAGTGTAGAGGTTAGTCTATAGGCCAGCGTTTCTCAATCTCGTTCCTTGTGCCCCACCGATCTGCATGTCTCTCTTATATTATCATGACCTATCATGCCATTTTGTTTAAGATGTAAAAAAAAAGTCTCAAAAGATTTTGAGGTGAAAGTATGTAAACTTTCAGCTCAAAATACAACACAAATAATGTTTTATTACTCTTTGAAATGGACCTTTTTAAGCTTTAATCCTGATTGTGCCATTTTGGTGACTGTCGCTTTAAATTAAAATGAGATTGTGCTCTTTTTAAAAGAGGGCGGAGCTACAAATGCCTGTGTGTCAGCATAGTGGCAGATTCAAAACAAGACTAATGTGCTATCCTAATGAGGGAGAGATGGTCACTAATGGGCGGGGCTGTCCCCCATTGATGACACATACAAAGGGAGCATGTCAATCTAAGTGTTTCTGCAGGTTTTTTTTGAAGTGTGATTTTAATTTTTTATATAATTTTTTTTTACCATTAGAAGCTCTTTATATTCAAACACTGTAAGCCACAAGACGGTTTAAAGGTTTAGGACACCCTGGAGTACTTTTTTGAAAATTTTACAGATGTATTCTGCATCAGTTAAGACAACATTTGCAACTGTCACCTTTAATTTAGAGGAAAACTGAATAATTTTGAGCCTTTATCAGACAATTTTATCTTCCAGGTTTAAAATAATTTTTAGGGCGGGATCAAAATCGGCAACATAGCGCACAACTGCTAGTGGAGTGATGATGCATCAGTTTCTCATTATTATTCATAGCAGAGTTTTCTTATCCTATGAGAAGACCCTTCTTCTTAATTATTCATGACAGCATGTGCTTTTAAAGGCAAGGCAGACCTGTCAAGCTGAGACCGCGTCCACGAACAACAAGCAGTATTTAACCGTTTATGAAAGGTCGTAAAGTTATGTGTTTTTTTTCCATGACTTACTCGGTTTGTTGCATGTGTTACCCAGCAATACGTCAGGACCGATACAGCAAAGCTGTTGGTTTGCAGCAAGCATTTTTGTCGGGACAGCTGTACGAGAATTGGAAAATGCCGCACTTTGTCTTTTATCAGTTGAGTTCGCTACCATTCAGACACATCGCCTATACCTGTGGTGCTGTGTTCGCCTATTTTTAAAATCCTCCAGATTACCGGCAGGGCTAATGGTTGTAATAGATAGGCAAAGAGACCTGCTGCACTGCTATCCAGTGTGTCTGCATTCAGACCTGGGGATTGAGAAGGAGAGAATAGTGTTTAATTTCATTTCATTCACTTCATTTATAGTGTTTACATGATTGTCTATAATGATATGACAAATTGTGGTTATGTTAATATGAATTTACGAATAACATATGTAGCAGGGCATTACATTACTGTTTATTTCTTTGCATTTTACTTTTGTAAACTATAAAATCATGCGTTTCCCTGCTGTTTGTGTCTCATCTTGTGAGCAGACTGACAACAAATGTTCGCTCCCCTCTTTTTCCCCTGCTTTGCTGGCCACGCCCTCTCCTCCCTCTGTTCGCAGAGCTACACGCCCATCTAGGAGCATTTTTTTGGAAAAATTCTGAGATAGATTTGAACTGAAAGAGGGGGGGTATCATGACCGTTTAAATCCCTTATAGTGATTTTTACCCCTTTTAAAGTCCATGTGAAATCAAAATTCACATTGTTTATTTTGCTAGCTCATATTGTTTTATGGAAGGTGAATAATTAACCCATTCAGTTAATCCACTAAAAATAATTGTTTGTTTTGGTAATCTTTACCTTATGTTGATGTCAACCTTTTCCCAGAGATGGGTTGCGGCTGGAAGGGCATCCGCTGTGTAAAATCTTGCTGGATAAGTTGGCGGTTCATTCCGCTGTGGCGACCCCGGATTAATAAAGGGACTAAGCTGACAACAAAATGATTAATTGATGATTGATTGATATTAACCTGAGAGTTTCCATAGCAACTGCGCATTTATACCCCCACTTATACTGTTAATTTTTTATGAAGAAATGATGCACAAAAAAAAGCTCTGCCCCCTACTTAATATTCAGCTTCAGTTGGAGATATATCAACCTTGCAGCCCGAGACCAGTTACTCACTGAAGGCAAGCAGGGCTGAGCCTGGTCAGTACCTGGATGGGAGACTACATGGGAAAACTAGGTTGCTGTTGTAGGAAGTGGTGTTAGTGAGGCCAGCAGGGGGCGCTCAACCTGTGGTCTGTGTGAGTCCTAATGCCCCAGTATAGTAAAGGGGAAACTATACTGTCAGCGAGCACCTTTTTTCGGATAATATGATAAACTGAGGTCCTGACTCTCTGTGGTCATTAAAAATCCCATGGCACTTGTAAAGAGTAGGGGTTGTAACCCCGGTGTCCTGGCCAAATGCCCTCCATCAGCCCTTACCCATCATCTCCTCCCGATCCCCCCCCATCCACTGAATTGGCTCTATCACTGTAGCTGGTGTGTGGTGAGCGCACTGACGCTGTTGTCCTGTGGCTGCCGTCACATCATCCACGTGGATGCGGCTCACTGGTAGTGGTGTGGAGAGACCTCCAATGGTTGTGAAGCGCTTTGGCTGTAGGCCATACACAATAAATGTGATATATAAATACACATTACATTACATTACATTACATACTGAAAGAAGAGTCTCAAAAACACCACATTTCATTCTCCCTAGTTCATTCTCCTTCATTGCACTCGGAGTACAAGAAACCATTATTTCCCTTTGTACCATTTGTTCACAGATTTACAATACATCTTTTCCTGCAGACTCTTGCTAGAAAAATGTGTCTGAACTCTTTGTAAGAAATACAATATAAATTCACACAGACAGAATGGTGGCTCAGTGGTGGGCACTGTTGCCTCACAGCAAGAAGTTTGCAGGTTTGAACCCCGGCTGGCATTTCTGTGTGGAGTTTGCATGTTCTCCTCGAGTTGGTGTGGGTTCCTCTAAGTGCTTCGGTTTCCTCCACAGTCCAAAGACATGCGTTATAGGTGAATTGGATGAACTAAACTGGTCGTAGTTCATGAGTGTGTATGTGAATGCGAGAGTGTATGGGTGTTTCCCAATACTGGGTTGCGACTGTAAGGGCATCCACTGCGTAAAACATATATTGGAATTTTAGACGGTTCATTCCACTGTGGCGACCCCGGATAATTAAAGGACTAAGCCGAAGGAAAATGAACGAAAGAATGATTGTATGGTATTGAATGTTTTTTTTTTTTTCATAATTATAGTCTAAGACAGATTATTCAACTTTACATAAATCAGAAATGACATTGTGCAAAATAGGTATTTAAGATAGGGAGGGCCAGGATTGAGAAACACTGGTCTAGTCAAACATAATTCCCTTCTTGCCTGGAGCATTTTCTCTTTAGTTTGTATCGACTCCAAGTTGTTAATGAAAATGAGACATTTTTGATCTAACTACCCTTTCAGAAGTTTTCATACCGTCTCACAAATGTAAACATCAATTGCAATTTCGCTACCCCGTTTTCGTTCACCTAAAAAAATCAATGCTTTAATGATGTCTACATCTCTCTTGGTTACTTTCAAATTAAATCAAATGTGGAGTTTTGCGGCTTTTAGTACTGGTATGGGTCCATCTCTCTGCTTGTATACTAACCGTTGACAAATAATATATGCAATATGAAAACCATAATGGCTTAGTATAGCATGCTAATATACACTTTTCTGCAGTAAATAGTATATTATTGTGCAGCTTTAAAATTTTCTAGTGTGCAAGAAATATGCTTTGATCTGCATTTTGTGTGAAACAACAAAGAATATGTATAAATGATGCGTCAATGTAAAGCTTTTGTTAAAAGTTCATTATTTTAGTCAATTTAGATATTAATGTCCACCTTTTTGTTAGTATGCACTCTGGTAAACAAAATACTGTGGTGTATCAGTTAAAGAGTACTGGCCAAGTGACAGCCTTATGACAGTGATAATGTATGAACTGGATGAAATTGTAGTTATGTATCTGACCCTGGACCACAAAACGTAATTTGTACAGGTTTATTTGTAGAAATAGGTAAAAATATTACGTAACTCAAAATTATAAACTGATTATATGTTCAGAGAGATAAAAGAGTGTTTTTCCACATGTGGTATGTCAAGCACACTTACCTTACGGGGCAAACTCGGAATCTCTTTTTTTCACACTGTATGTATGTATGTATGTATGTATGTATGTATGTATGTATGTATGTATGTATATACATACATACATACATTCCCCTGCATTCAGATCCTCTCCAGTTCTGTCGGGTTGGATAGTAAACATTGGTAGACAGCCATTTTTTGGTCTCTCCAGAGATGCTCAATTGGGTTTTAAGTCAGGGCTCTGGCTAGGCCATTCAAGAACAGTCAAAGAGTTGTTGTAAAGCCATTTTTTCATTATTTTAGCTGTGCTTAGCGTTTTTGTCTTGGAAGGTAAACCTTTGACCCAGTCTGAGGTCCTGAGCACTCTAGAGAAGGTTTTCATCCAGGATATCCCTGTACTTGCACATTCATCTTTCCCTCGATTATCGTCCTGTCCTTATAGCTGAAAAACACCCAACACCAACCGGCAGATACAAAATGTCGTTTTTACTCTGGAGAGGCGACTGCGCTGACTGATTGTATGCCTGCTTTAGACAAACTATACATTACGAGAATGAAGCGCGGCTGCGGCTGGAAAACAGGTTGGATCTGTTTTAGTACGAATCATATTCTCACCAATAACGAACCGCTTGTCACCGACTCGGTCCCAGTCATTCCCCTCGCTGGCCAGCAGAGGCCGCCATCCCCGGACTTCTAAGCAATACATCATCCACCTAGACTGATTGTGCACACACCTGATCTGAATCCAGTAAACGACCCCCGCTCCCTATATAAGCCGGCAAACATTTCTGAGCGTTATTCCCTGCCTGATCTTCTGTGCATTACCCCGGACTGTTTCTGACTCTGTGTTGCTTTCTGCCTGCCCTCGACCCACGCTTGTTATACGGACTCTGAACCACGCTGCCTGCCCACGACTCACGCTTGTTATTCGGACTCTGAACCACGCCGCCTGCCTCTGATCCATGCCTGGTAAATCACTCTGTGTCTGTCAGCCGCCAGCCCCCCGATCTATACTGAATGCTGTTGATGTGAGTTCGCACTTTAGTGCGTGTTGGATTTTTGTGTTTGAACTGTGTAATAAATACTGCAAAATGGATCCCTCCATGTCAGTCTCCTCGTTACACCGCTCCAGGGTTCGTTTGAAAGCGTACCGAGACCACCTCTTCAAGCAGGTCTTGGTACGCTTATTTGGTCCGCTTTTGGTGTGCACTCGAGTACGATTGCTGCATTCTCACCTGCCCAAACAAACCACACCAAAAGGTAAAACGAACTCTTGTGCGATTCAATCATACTAAATACGGCAGGTGTGAAAGCACCCTTAGAGTCCTTCAGGTGTTTTTTTTTTTTTTTTTTAGCAAACTCCATGTGGGCCTTTATATGTCAGGCCACTCTGCCTTAAAGCCCCGACAGGTGGAGGGCTGTAGATATGATTGACTTTCTAAAATTTAATCCTTTATCCTGACTGCATCTCTGGAGCTCAATCACAGTGATCTTTGGGTTCTTCTTTACCTCTCTCACCAAGGCTTACCTCTTCTCTCCTAATAGCTTAGTTTGGCCAGACCGCCAGCTCTAGGAAGGGTTCCGGTCATCTCAAACTTTTTCATTTAAAAATTATGGAGGCCACTGTGCTCCTCAGGCAGTTCCTTTGACCTCATGATTGTCATTTGCTCTGGCATGCATTGTGAGCTGTAAGGTCTTTTATAGAAAGGTGTGGCTTTCCTAATCAAGTCCAGTCAGTATAATCAAACACAGCTGGACTCAAATGAAGGTGTAGACCAAGAGTGATCAGAAGAAATGGACAGCACAGAGTTAAATATATGAGTTACAGCAAAGGGTCTGAAAACTTAGGGCCATGCGATATTTCTGTTTCTTTTTAAATAAATCTGCAAAAATGACAACAATTGAGTGTTTTTCTGTCAATATAAGGATGCAGTGTGTACAGTAATGAGGAAAACAATGAACTTAAATGATTTTAGCAAATGGCTGCAATATAAAAAAGAATGAAAAATTTAAGGGCATCTGAATACTTTCCATACCCACTATATCTATCTATCTATCTATCTATCTATCTATCTATCTATCTATCTATCTATCTATCTATCTATCTATCTATCTATCTATCTATCTATCTATCTATCTATCTATCTATCTATCTATCTGTCTGTCTGTCTGTCTGTCTGTCTGTCTGTCTGTCTGTCTGTCTGTCTGTCTGTCTGTCTGTCTGTCTGTCTGTCTGTCTGTCTGTCTGTCTGTCTGTCTGTCTGTCTGTCTGTCTGTCTGTCTGTCTGTGTCTGTCTGTCTGTCTGTCTGTCTGTATGTATGTATTTTGTGTATGTATGTATACACACACACACAACATAATGACCTCTCTGCCAAGCTATATTCATGTGGTTTTGTGGTTCCTCTCAGAGAGGTTGAGTCCACCGCTGGACATCCAGCTGGAGACAGTGAACTGCACAGCGTTCAGTGTCCGGTGGAAAATGCCCCGCAGACACGTCAGCACCATCACTGGCTACAAGGTATAAACACCTTCAGCTTTAAATGTCTAATTTTTTTTATTTAATTCTTATTAACTTAATTCTTAAATAAAACTTATTTAATTCTCTAATAATTATTTTCTTTGCCTTGATGACAGTACATAATATTTTACTAAATTTTATTTATTTTTTTCGCAAGATACTAGTATTCAGCTTAAAGTTCTATTAACTGTTTAGGTTAACTAGGCAAGTTAGGCACAGTCATTGCAAAATAGTGGTTTGTTTAGTAGCCAATTAAAAAAATTAAGAGTGTTAGCTAAATCTAAGAAATTAACAAAACAAAACAAAACAATTCTTAAATCTAACAATTAAACTAGACGACAAATTCAAGTATTACAATGAAACCTTCAGAATCATCAGTGTATACAACACGCAATCTAAACTAATTAAACTAAAAACTTAAAATAGAGAGGTCTTAAAACACTCTAGCTATTCTAACAGAACACAAACTTAGCTTATGCGAACATAATAAAATATGCCCTATTGTTCATTTTAGTATCCTACAACAACCATCAAAGCAATTCCTACTTAGAGCCAATGAAGTTCAAAAGATAAACTCGAATTACAGTTCAAGTCAAAATGATCTGCCCTCCTGTGAATTTCTTATTTCAAATATTTCCCAAACTCTGTTTAACAGAGCAAGGAATTTTTCACTGTATTTCCTATACTGTTTTTTTCTGGAGAAAGTCTTATTTATTTATTTATTTTTTGTCTTGAATAAAATCAGTTTTTAATAAAAAAAAAAAATTAAGTAAAAAAAATGTTATTTCAATATTATTAGCCCCCTTAAGCGACATATATTTTTATTGTCTACAGAAAAAACATTGTTAAACAATGTCTTGCCTAATTAAATCCTTTAAATGTGACTTTAAGCTGAATATTAGTATCTTGAAAATATCTAGTAAAATATTATTTACTGTCATCATGGCAAGGATAAAAGAAATCAACAGTTATTAAAACTATTATGTTTAAATAACGTGATGAAAAAATCTGTTAAATTTTTTAAATTTGAAAAAAAAAAAATCTTCAACTGTGCATCAGAAACCTGAAGTAATGAATCAGAATGAAACAGAGCTTCATTTGAAGTATATTGGAGCATTGACAGGCCAATAATTTCAGAAGTAAAGGTACATGAGCTGTCACTGGGTGGTACCTTTTCAAAGTGTACACATTTGTATGTAAAGGGTTGATCTTGCTACCATAAAGATACATATTGGTACCTGAAAGCTACAAAAGTGTACTTCTAGAAACGTAGGAACTAATGTATACCTCTGATGCACCTCAAATTCTGGTGATGTTCATGTATATGTTGATTTTATCAACCAGGTGTTTTACACAGAGATGAGGAATAATCGACCAACCAGCAATGCTGTTGTCCTGGAAGTCCCATTGAGTTTAGAAATGCTCACAACGGTACGTGCAACCTTTTATTTTATGATTCATACTTTTACTAGTGCTACTAATAATGCATTATTATTTATTATTACACTGTAAAACCCAACAGTCAACTTTATCAAATGACATGAGTATAGGTAACTCAAAAAGTTAATTCTGCTCATTTTAAAAGAGTTTTTAACTTTTAAGTTGAAGTAATGAGGTCTTTAACTCATTACTGTACCTTCAACACTGAGTAAGTTCACAGTACTCTAATAGATTAGTTTTTGAACTCAAATGGTTTGTAGCAATCGGTTTCCTCGAATGGTTTGAGTTGACTTAACCTATTGGGTTTCACTGTACTCAGGTGGTTTGAGTTCTCTTCATTTATTGGGTTCTACCGTGCTCAAATTGCTTCATTTACTCAAATGGATTAAGTTCACAGTACTCATTAGAATTAGTTTTTTTTTTAACTCAAATGGTTTGTATTGGTTTTCTCAAGCGGTTTGAATAGCCTTGATTGGGTTTTACAGTACTCAGTTGGTTTGAGTTCTCTTCATGTACTGAGTTGTACTGTGCTCAAACTGCTTCATCTACTCAAATTGATTAAGTTCACAGTACTCATTGGGATTATTTTTTTACTTAAATGGTTTGTTGCAATCGGTTTCCTCAAATGGTTTTAGTTAACTTTTTGGATTTTACAGTGTAGTAATATAAAAAAACAGTTTAGTATTTATTTCCCATTGGTGTTTAGTCTGTAGTATACAGTGTTTTGGGGTACAATATGTCCCAGTTTACTTTATTTTTGCTATCCTCTAACACATAAATAAACTATTTTCCTGGATTCACTAGTAAAAACAAATATCAAAAAGTATATGTGGTGTCTGAATAATAGTTTTCATATGTGCTGTACATGTTGTATATATTTAGATTTATACATGTGAATGTGTTTGTTTATTAATAAATGTAGGATATCATAATAGCTTAAACATTTATGATAATTTTAATAATAATAACAATAGTAGTAATAATAATAATAATAATAATAATATTAATAATAATATTAATAATAATAATAATGATAATAATAAAATTAGGGCTGTACAATATATCATTTCATTCAGTATTAATTTCTGCAATATTATTGAATTGTTATTTATTTATAGAATTTAAACCATCTTGACATGAGACATTATAAAGTTTGCCACTTTAACGATTAAATGTGCTTATTTATTTATACAGTGAAGACTATAGTGTGTTATTTATACAGTGAAGACTATAGTGTGTTATTTATACAGTGAAGACTATAGTGTGTTATTTTATATTTTGATTATTAAATTTCTGCACCTCAGTACTGTTAGACTTCACCAAAAACCATAAAGCAGTGTTCATTTTTATCTTTGTTCGACTGTTTTTATCTGTGCTTTAATTTATTTTTAATTTTTTAATTTAATTTATTTTGTGTATACATATATATATTTTTAAATAAATAGTTTTGTACATTTTATACAGATGCTCTCCCCTACAAAATCATCCCAATCAAGGCAGGCAGTTCTGTACAGTTACGTAAACTATCGGTTTAAAGATATCAGCCTAATTTTGATATCGGACTGATAACGATAACATTAAAAATGTTTTTTAGCGGCCGATAGCGATATAGCCGCAGATATATTGTGCATCCCTAATTTTTATCCAATATCATGCAGCCCTAATTAAATAAGTTGAAATTACTAGAATTATTACTAGAAATATTTGATTCAAATAAAAAATTTAAGTGAGCAATAATTATTTACAGTGCCTGATAATTCAACTACCATACACATTATGGCTTCAGCTGCATGTGTTTGTCTTTCAGGGGCAGTTTGATGGTCAAGCCAGCTTTGTGAGTAAATGCTCAACATCTGATTTATTTATTTATTTATTTTTTGTGAATGTTATGAACCTGCTGTCCTGCATAGCTTGCTTATTTGTTTATTTGTTTATTTATTTATTTGTTTTTAGGATGTTGTAATTGGGAATCTGAAGGTGGCCACACAGTACCGAGTTAGTGTAGGAGCATATGGCTGGGCAGGAGAGGGCAGACCCAGCATGCCCCGGGACATCAGCACTGGCTCTCATGGTGAGCAGATTAACACAAATCGTAACATTTTACTTAAAGAGGGTGTGCATAAGACTGTCATGAAACCTAAATTATCATGATAAGACACGTTATAAATATGAATGGGGTTTTATGCATGACAACTAAGTGTCATTTGCTCAGTTATGTCATTTTAAATGCATAGATGACATGGTTTTTGTTATGACAAGTGAAATTAAGCATGTTGATTTTGTTAGCTCACATTGCTACTTTTGTGGTGAACAATTCATCTGTGCATATCATTAAGAAAAAAAAAAGGTTGCCCTTGTATTCATTGAAACCTGAAAACTCAGTGTTTGTTTTCAGTTAAATTCTCAGATTACGTCTGTCTGTGGTATTGGGTGTGGCTAACACACTTAACCACGCCCCTCCAACTGTCAGTTTTGACAACAAACAGAAGTGGTGAGCAGGAGGAGTCTGTTAGGTTGTAATAACTCTCCCCAAACCCTTTTCCCGATCTTTCTGAAAAAAATGCCTACTTTACTACATCCAATCAGCTTGCAGTGGCAAAAACAAGCCACGCCCACTGTTCTCTCATTTAATATGCCGTTTCTCTAGGAACTGAGTCACAATACGAAAAAAAAACAAAGGCTGCATCTTCCGGTTCATGTGGACTTTAACATTACCTAGACAACATGACTTGTCATAAATCTGTCATAAACATGACTGTCATGAGTCCATTATTATTGTGTCATGAATGTTATGAACAGCATCATTAGTATTTTTATTGACCTTAACTGCAGTGGTACAAATTGAATTGGTCGTTAAGTTCAACATGTGCTCATTATGAAAACGTAGCCCTATATGCATTTCTGGAGATTTCGAATCAAGTAACCAGAGATAAGTATGGCTGACCAGCTGACCGCTTACCTCCGTATGGACGGCTTTCCTGCTGTTACCAGTTTGTCTAGTAGCTTGCTGCAGATGTTTGCGAACTTGAGACGCAGAGAGGAGATGACCATGATGACGGGGTTCGACTCTGGCGAAGAGCGGTGCCAAAAAGCGGGTAAGACAAAAACACTAAACAGAAGCCAAAAAATAAAGAAGTAAATAACAGGGTGATAATGTGGTAAAATCAAATCAAGTGAGGGCTTTTTTTTTCTGGATTGCTTTTTAAAACTGTTGGCTGGGTATAGGGAAGTGGGTGGATGGGTCAATCGGTGCTTTTGGAACGGAACGAAGGAGGAGGGTGAGTCGGTCAATCATTAGTCTGTCAGTTAGTTGACGGGCTCTGGTAGAACAGCAGGTGCGAATGGCACTCGCCATTTTAGAAATTTTAGATCTGAAAAAGCGTACACAGCGGCCTCTGGTGGATTTTTGGAAAAAAAAAAAAACTGCAAAAGAAACATAGCTCCTGGAACAAATTTGGCACTCTCCAGAAAAGTGTATAGGGGTACGTTTTCAGAATGAGCCTGGGTTGATTAAAATGTAACTCAATATAAATGATGCTGTTATGAAATGATCTAACTGATTTTTCCTGTATACATACGGTTAAAGTCAGATTTATTAGCCCCCCTGAATTATTAGTCCCCTGTTTATATTTTCTTTAAGTTCTGTTTAATGGAAAGAAGATTTTTTTCAACACATTTCTAATCGTAATATTTTAACAACTCATTTCTAATAACTAATTTATTTTATCTTTGCCATGATGACAGTAAATAATACTTGACTAGATATTTTTCAAGACACTTCTATACAGCTTAAAGTCACGTTTAAAGGCCTAACTAGGTTAATTAGGTTAACTAGGCAGGTTAGGGTAATTAGGCAAGTTATTGTATAACGATGGTTTGTTCTGTAGGTTATCGAAAAAAAATGTAGCTTAAAGGGGCTAAAAATTATGTCCTTAAAATGGATTTAAAAAAATAAAAAAACGGCTTTTATTCTAGCCAAAATAAAACAAATAAGACTTTCTCCAGAAGAAAAAATATTATCAGACATACTGTGAAAATTGCTCTGCTAAAAATCATTTATGAAATATTTAAAAAGAAAAGAAAATTCAAAGGGGGTGAATAATTCTGACTTCAACTGTATATATTATTTTTATGTTTGTGTACATTTTATTCAGATGCACTCCCCTACAAAGTAATCCCAATCAATGTAAGATTATTTCTTCTTTCTAAATAGAGTCATCTCGTGAAATTGTTTATGGCGCAATTCGCATCGCAAAAAAAAACTAAATATTGAACTGTCAGATTTTTTAAATGATCTGACAGAGAATTGACAATTTCACTGAGAAATTAAAATGACAGATTCAGTTAGTTTCACTGAAAAAAGTGATTAGAGAAATATTTATGACACAATCACAATGGCCTTGTGATAATTATGTTTATGTCAGGTTTATGACAAGTTATCATTTTTTGTTGTCATGATAAAGATAAAGATGTGTTATGATGTACAGTATCTGGACATGACTAGTTCAACTCAAATAATATCATCTTTGCATTGAAAATGACCTTACTGAGCGAATGACACTTAACAGCATAACCATGCATAAATTCTCAGTTATATTAAACATGTTATATTATGATAATAAAGGTGCCTTGACAGTCTCCTTCAAGTAAAATGTTTTCACACAGGCCACATGCATTTAGATCATCAGTTAAGTAATCAGATGGAATGTTCTGTTCTAGAAAAGTGCATGCCTCCTGCTCCTCCAACACAGCCCAATGTAGTGGCAGTGTCCGACACTGAGCTGGCGATGTCATGGCAACATGGAGAGAGTGATGGAAGCGCACCTGTGCTCTACTTCCTGGTGGCCTATATCAGGTACATGTTCAGCAGATGGATGCACGAATGCATGGACAGATGGATAGACGGAAAGATGTATAGATAGATGGATGGATATATGGATAGATGGATGGATGGGCGGACTGATGGATGGATGGTGTTCATTAATTAATTAATTGATGGACGGGTGGTTCAATGGGTGGATTGATAGATAGATGAATGAATGAATGCACAGATAGAGGGATGGATGGATGTGTGGATGGACTGTTCATTAATTAATCAATTAATGGATGGATAGATAGATAGATAGATAGATAGATAGACAGACAGACAGACAGACAGACAGACAGACAGACAGACAGACAGACAGACAGACAGATAGATAGATAGATAGATGGATGGATGGATGGATGGATGGATGGATGGATGGATGGATGGATGGATGGATGGATGGATGAATTTATGAATGAATGCATAAATGAAGAAATGGGTAGATGGAAGGAAGGATGGATGGATGGATGGATGGATGGATGGATGGGTGGATGAATGGATGGGTGGTTGTGTGGGTTGATAGATGGATGGATGGATGGATTGATGGATAGACAGACAGACAGACAGATGAATGGATGGATAAATGAACAGATGGATGGATGGATGGATGGATGAATTTATGAATTATTGCACAAATGAAGGAATGGGTAGATGGATGGGTGGATGGATGGATGGATGGGTGGTTGTGTGGGTTAATGGATGATGGATGGACGGATGGGTGGATGGATAGATGGATAGACAGACAGACAGACAGACAGATGAATGGATGGATGAATGAACAGATGGATGGATGGATAAACAGATGGATGATGGATAGATGGATGAACGGATAGACGGACGGATGGATGGATGAATGGTGTTCATTTATTAATTAATGGATGGACAGATTGTTCAATGGATGGATTGATGAATGGATGAATGAATGAATGCATGAATGAATGCACAGATGGAGGGTGCATGGATGGATGGATAGGGTTCATTAAGTAATAAATAGATGGATTGATAGGTAGATGGATTGATTGATGGATTTATGAATGAGTGAATGCAGATAGATGCTTGGGTGGATGATAGATGGATGATGGACAGATTGATTGATGGATGGATTGACAAACAGATGGATGTTGGATGGTTGAACATACATAAAGATGCATGAACAGATGAGTGGATAGACATGAGTGGGTGAATGGATGGAGGGATGAATGGATGGTTGATTGTACAGATGGATAGATGAATGAACACACAGACGGATGGATGGATGGATGGATAAACATTGATAGATAAATTGATCAGACAGACAAATACAGAATATGAATAGATAGGCAGATGATTGCAGTTTTTTCTTGGAAAAATATTTCCATTCAACTTCATTGACTCAATGACTTTCTTTTATTTTTATTATTTTTTTGTAAATAATTAATTTGCTACAAGATGTTTTTTTCTGTGCATTGGCAGAGCTTTAGAGACAGACGGCTGTTTCTGCGTGTGATCTTTACCCCGTCAGTCTAGATGACTCATGCAACTAATGCATTTCTGTGATAGTTACTGTTCCTGAACACAACTAACCCATTCAGACCACAGTGTGTTTGACCACACACATCAAACAACTGACCCGCAGCACACAACAGTCTGCTATTATGTGTGCTTCAGCTCCTGATAAATGACTGCTCAGTTGCTATTCCTCATTCTGCATTATTTCACTTTGAGAATAATTATAAAGTCATGAAATAAAACAAATGCAAATATGGGAATTATGCAGAGAACAAAAATTAATTTATAATTGAGCTACTTTTATGCTTAGCGTTCTTATCATCTCTGAGATAAATTCTGGAGTTATTCTAATATGACTTCAAACATAAAGACATTTAAACTTCATTTGAATGATTTCTGTATATTGTTTTAATACAGATTTGTTAGATTTTACAGTGATTTATTTAATAAATCTTTTTATTAATATTATTTATTTATATTATTTTATAAATATTTATTAAATTAATTATTTATAGGGTGGCGGGCATCACGGTGGCACAGTGGGTACGATCCCCTCACAACAAGAATGTCGCTGTTCCAAGCCTCGGCTGGTTCAGTTGGCATTTCTGTGTGGAGTTTGCATGTTCTCTTCGTGAACACGTTGGTTTCCTCCGGGTGCTCCAGTTTCCCTCACAGTCCAAACACATGTGCTATAGGTGAATTGGACGAACTAAATTGGCTGTAGTGTATGAATGTGAATGCAAAAGTGTATGGGTGTTTCCCAGTGATGGGTTGCAGCTGGGATGGGCATCTGCTGTGTAAAACATATACTGAATAAGTTGACGTGTCATTCCTCTGTGGCGACCCCTGATTATTAAAGGGACTTAGCTGAAAAGGAAATGAATCAATAAATGAATTATTATTTAAGTATTTGTATTATTGACGAAATATTTTAATGTAAACTTAACTCCAGTTGTTTTACTGTACAATAAAAAAACTCAATAAAAGTAAGATTAACAGAATATTTTTGAAGTTTATAATATTCATAATATATATATATATATGTGTGTGTATATATGTAAATATATATGTATATACATATATACATTATTTATATATATATATATATATATATATATATATATATATATATATATATATATATATATATATATATATATATATGCTTAATATTTTGCATACTGTTTAATTATATTATTTAATCTTAATAATTTCTTAAAATCTGTTATTAATTTTCAAAACAAGATACAGTATGAATTGAAGGAATAGTTGAGCAAAATAGCAATATTATATTACATCTGTTGTACTGTAATTATTTTCATATAACACACACTTTACTTGTCATCTAGTCCACAATGTGTAAAAATGTGTCTTGATGTTTTTTTTTTTCTCAGCTACCTATACAAAGAGTGCTGCATTTGTAGTTAAAATGCTGCTGTATACGTGCACATACAGTGTATGTGTGTGTATTTGGGTGTGAAATCAGTGTGTTTGTAATCCTGGTTAATAATTATGCAACAGGACCAGAAGATTAGGTTCATCCCCGCAGACCGTCTGCTTCTCAGATTAACAACCTTTCATGTAAATCTGGCTAATTTATCGTCTCTGTGTGTTGGAAAAGCACAAACCGCAGATGTGTCTCAATTCTTTTAATCTGAAGTGATATTTGATGCTCGCAAAGTAGAATATTCTCATTTTCAGTAGATCAATAGATTCAGAAGGTGACCCTATAGCCAAAACATTTATTTATGGACTGATAATATATATATATAACTTGTCTTTCAGACTCGGCTCGCATAATTATTGAATAACTATATACACTACCTGACAAAAGTCTTGTCATCGATCCCAGTTGTAAGAGCAACAAATAATATCTTGACTTCTATTGGTCATTTAGAAAAGTGTCAGAAGATAGATTTTTTTAGATGAATCATCTGTTGAGCTGCATCCTACTCATCACAAATACTGCAGAAGACCTATTGGAACCTGTATAGACCCAAGTTTCTCACAGAAATCAGTCAAGTTTGTTGAAGGAAAATCATGGTTTGGGGTTACATTCAGTATGGGGGCGTGCGAGAGATCTGCAGAGTGGATGATGAACATCAACAGCCTGAGGTATCAAGACATTTGTGCTGCCCATTACTTTACACACTACAGGAGAGGGCGAATTCTTCAGCAGGATAGCGCTCCTTCTCATACTTCAGCCTCCACATCAAAGTTCCTGAAAGCAAAGAAGGTCAAGGTGCTCCAGAATGGACCAGCCCAGTCTCCAGAAATGAACATTATTGAGCATGTCTGGGGTAAGATGGAGGAGACATTAAAGATAAAGCCAAAGAACCTTGATGAACTCTGGGAGTCCTGCATGAACGTTTTCTTTGCCATTCCAGATGACTTTATTAATAAGTGATTTGAGTCGTTGCAGAGATGTATGAATGCAGTCCTCCAAGCTCATGATGGAGTCAGACACAACATTCATTCTTTTTTCATGACTTTATATTCTATACTGGATTTTCTGTTCAGTGACAAGACTTTTGTCTAAGTAAAATCAGGCCTTACTGTCCTAATGAAATTGTTATAAATTAAGGCATGATCATATTTTATTTGAGTAAAATAAGCGTAATCTAGAGGACTTTGCCTTTCATATAAGCCACTTCTGATACCAAATGATCAACTAGAAGTTATTTTTTTCCCTAAAACTTGGATAGGCGACTAGACTTTTGTCAAGTAGTGCAGTGTGGAAGTATGCAATTTTGGATGCAGCGACTCTAAAATTAGCATTAGCAATTTTTTTTTTCTTTTTGCATAGGTCCCATGTACGCATTCAGTTTTCAGTGTTTAGGTTAAGTTCAGTTTAGCTCAGGTCAGTGTGGTTAATAATCACTAATGAGAGTCCAGACACTGAAGAGCAAATCCATCGATGCACAGCTCTACAGATCCCAAACCATGCATCACAGGAATCAGTCTCATGCTCTCCACTCCTCCATGAACACCACAGCAGCTGCTCAGGATACGGCCTGGTCCAGGATTATGGAAACCGTGGGATCATCTCGCTGCTGGTCTTGGATCAAATCAGTGACTGCATAGTCTGAGGGCCTCGGGATGAGAATCCCCAGGTGGAAAAAGAGAATAAAGAGAATAATTAGTGTAGCTGCTGTTCATAGTGTATATAAACGAGATGCAGAAACCTGCGTGGAGCACATTCATGTATTATACCGCTAAGTGAAGCACTGTGTGTATGCTTTACTAAAAAGGCAATCTATTTTTGAAATGCGAGAGTGTGTCTGAACCTCGGACGTTATCAGTAAGGCTATTCCAGAGTTTAGGAGCCATAAACGAGAAGGCTCGACCTCCTCGACTTTGCTATTCTAGGTACTACCAGAAGCCCTGAGTTTTGAGATCTTAAAGAGTGAGTTGGATTGTAGCGAGACAGAAGGTTGGTTAGATAAACAAGAGCTAGATTATTTAAAGTTTTTTATGTAAGAAGTAATATTTTAAAATCAATATAAAACTTAAGAGGCAGCCAGTGTAAGGAGGATAAAATTGGAGTGATCATATTTTCTAGACCTGGTAATAACTCTGGCAGTTGCGTTTTGTACTAGCTGAAGTTTGTTAATAGAGGATGCTGGGCATTACAGCATTACAGTAGTCTAGCCTAGAATTCATAAAAGCATGGACTAGCTTTTCTGCATCTGTGATGGATAGCATACTTTGTGACTTAGCGATATTTCTCTGATGAAAGAAGGCAATTTTTGTGACATGGGAGATAGGATTTTCAAAACTTAAATTGTTGTCCAATATGACACCCACATCTTTTATAGTAGTGCTAACGTTAACTTTGTATCCCTCTAATTGCAGGTTGAGTTGTGAGATCTGCCGTGAACAGGATTTAGGCCCAATAAGTAATAATTCTGTTTTGTCTGAGAAAAATGTTGGTCATGCAGTCTTTAACATCTTTTATACATTCAGTTAGCTTTGACAGTTCAGACGTCTTATCAGGTTTAGTTGAAATATACAATTGAGTATCATCTGCATAGCAGTGAAAGCTGATCCCATGTCTTCTAATAATGTCTCTCAGGGGTAGCATGTAAATTGTAAACAGCGAAGGGCCTAAAACTGATCCTTGAGGCACCCCATACTTTACTGGGCTGACTTGTGAAAGCTGCCCATTAATATTCACGGACTTGTAAAGGGTCAGCCAAGTTTTCTTACTTAGATTTTTTTTTTTTCGTTTCTAGTCCAAATAGCTTAAAATTATAAAATCAAGACGCATTTTCTAGACAAGAATTATTGCTTTGTTTTAAGAAATAATACGCCAAAATTAAGTAATTTTTTTAAAAACAAGCTAAATAATCTGCCAATGGGGTGAGCAAAATAATCTACATTTTTCCATTTGACATAAGATTAATTTTCTTACCCTATTGGCAGATTATTTTGCCCTTTTTAAGGAAAAACTTACTTCATTCATTCATTCATTCATTCATTCATTCATTCATTCATTCATTCATTCATTCATTTTCTTGTCGGCTTAGTCCCTTTATTAATCTGGGATCGCCACAACGGAATGAACCACCAACTTATCTGGCAAGTTTTTACGCAGCGGATGCCCTTCCAGCCGCAACCCATCTCTGGGAACCATCCACACACACATTCACACACACACTCATACACTACGGACAATTTAGCCTACCCAATTCACCTGTACCGCATGTCTTTGGACTGTGGGGGAAACCCGAGCACCCGGAGGAAACCCACGCGAAGGCAGGGAGATCATGCAAACTCCACTCAGAAACGCCAACTGAGCCAAGGTTAGAACCAATGACCCAGCGACCTTCTTGCTGTGAGGCACTACCTACTGCGCCACTGCCTCACCCGAAAAACTTACTTAGTTTTGGCATATTATTTCTTAAAACAAAACAATATTTTCTGCTTGTCTTGAAAATGCTTCTTGATTTAAGAATTTTTAGATATTTAGACTAGATAGAAGACAAAAAATCTACTAAGTAAAGCATGCATATGACTGCACGTGTTGTTATCTCACTGTAGCGCTGTTTATTTGTGTGTTGCAGGCCGGAGATGGACACTGAGTGGACATACATCAGAGAGCCTGTGGAGTCCAACTCTATGGTGCTCAAGGGTCTGATTCCTGAAACAGAGTACCAGTTTGTGATCCGAGCCGTAAATGCACACGGCATCAGCCCTCCCAGTGCCATAAACAACCCCGTTCGCACTCTCGGTGAGTCAAAGCGTGATCAGGACATCACTTTAGCCCCTTTCACACAGTGATACCGGAAAATATCCGGAAAATTTACGGAACGACTTTACCGGTATGTTCAAAAAAGCGCTGTTCACACAGGCGAGGACGTTACGGAAATTTTCCGGAAAAGAGCATTCACACATCCATTCCAAAATGCCGGTAAATTCTGACATCATTCACCACAAATGAGCTTTAAACGGCTGCGCTTGTATTTGTAAACATTTGACTAAATTACAAACTCTTTTGATGATCAATATTGTAAACAACTTTCACAGGATCATATTCGCATGTCGAGATGTTCATAATATGTGCGTGTGCTGCCGCTCACAGGCTGTTTCATGGGCACACGCAAAGCTTGAAGGTAAACAAACAACGGCTTATCATAAGCATCTTATCGATGATTATTTGCACAGTTGGCATTAAGGAGAACATATAAACGTTATCTGACTAACTTCTAGCAGCTAAATGCGTCTGGAAAAATATTCAAAGGCTTTTATTCTCACAAACCGCGCGGACGTAAATGCGTCTGACTGTTGTGATTGGCTAAAGCAGAAGTCTTACGTCAGCACGTTCTAGACGTGCACGCGCTTATTCCGGAAATATTCCTTCTGCGTTCACACAGCGCAGCATTCCGGCAAATTGCCGGTAATGTTACAACTTCTCTTTCCGGAAAATAGCCAGAACGAATTTACCGGTATTTTCAAAAAGGACCTGTTCACACATACAACCTTTCCGGAAAATTGCCGGTAATTTTCCGGAAAGGTCTGTATGTGTGAAAGGGGCTTTTGTGTCTACTTACTGTACTTTACACTATAACCATCGTGCCCTATAATATATGCATGGTAAACTACTATGCATAAAAGGGTCTAAATGAAAATTTGTGTGCGGTTTGCATGCTTTATTGTGCGATTGTTGTCATTTGGATGCTCTTTGCACATTTAAAGAGGGTTGTTTTTGCAGGCACGGTGGCTGGAATGACCAGACTTATTAGATTAAGCATCTTAAAGCCTGCCCATATACATAGAGCTAGTTGCTCACACACAACCCCCGAGCAGACAGATTAGCAAAGACCACCACACACACACTGGTGATTTATGAGGATTCACCATAGATGCTGTGTATTTTATATGGTATTTTATATAATGTTTTTTGCTGGTGTTACAAGTCTTAGAGACCTTCTACTGGATATTTGTCGCATGTTTTTGAAGTCTGAAAATCACATGTATTCTGTGCATGAGATCATAATGATTAGTTTTTTTTTTATGAGATCAAATGATTGAAACTTACAATGTCCCGCTTTAAAAACAGGTTCAGTGGACACAGGCAGTGGAGACTATGACGTCTACATCTCAAACTCTGATAATAAAGATGAAGACAAGCTTGATATTGATGACTCTGATTATGATTTCTTCATTGAGGAGGTGAGAGATTTTTGGTTTTGTTTTTGTCATAACAGTTTTAATAAATCTTTTCTAACAACTGATTTATTTTATTTTTGTCATGTCGACAGCTAATAATATTTTACTAGATATTATTCAATAAGTTAGTATTCAGCTTAAGAGAACAATTAAAGCCTTAACTAGGTTAATTAGGCAAATTAAGGTAATTAGGCAAGTTATTATATGACAGTTCTATAGACAAGCATTAAAAAAATATTGCTTAAGGGGGCTAATAATGTTGACCTTAAAATGTCTTTTAAAAAATTAAAAACTGCTTTTATTCTAGCCAAATTAAAACAAATAAGACTTTCTCCAGAAGAAAAAATATTATCAAGACATACTGTGAAAATTTCCCTGCTCTGTTAAACATCATTTGGGAAATATTTGAAAAAGAAAACAACAATCACAGGTGGGCAAATAATTTTGACCCTAACTTCATATTTTGCAGATGAAGTTTCCTAGCAGTAAGAAGAGCAGCAGGCGGTCTCAGCTACGCTCCCGCATCGGGACTCCTGGAAATGGGAATGTTATTTACAGGATGCGAACCCCTGTTTCCCCAAATATCAGCTTCACTCCGACAACAGCATCGATATGGACCACAACAACAACAACTACAACTGTAACCATGACAACCACGTCCAGGACAACAGCCACACCCATTGTACGGACTGCCACGCCTCCTCCTGCAGTGCCATCTTCCAGTCCATCAATGACACCATGGAAAGGGGAAAGAGCTCGAGTCTATGATGTGCCATGTGAAGAGACGGTCTGCCCTGCTGACAGCTTCTGCATCAATGATTACGACACTGGCGGCTCTCGATGTCACTGCAACCTCGGCCGACAGGGAGACTTCTGCTCAGAAGGTTAGTTAGTTTAATATAAGTGAAGTTTCAAAAACTAATTTCGAGAGGAGCATATGATAGGATTGACTACAGCAGATCCCTACCACTAATCAGTAACTAGCCAATCAGATCATTCCAAATTTTATATAAATATTCAGCCTAAACTCCATTCCTCATCTTCATTTTGGAAGCCCCCCCCCCACTAGATGAGCCAGCCGACACTCTCTGTGCTGAGTTTGCATGTTCTCCCCGTGTTTGCGTGGGTTTTTCCCGGGTACTCTGGTTTCCTCCCACAGTCAAAAAACACAAACTGGCGCAGTTGGCGGTCTATTCTTGGGAAGTTATTGAGAAATACGTAATCTCATATCCCTCCTAATGTTTATTGACCATTGAGCCTTGGGCTGATCTATCTCCAAGCTCAGGGTTTTTCTTCTTACAGGTGGGCAAATCTAAGCTTGTTTTTAATAAAACAAATATAAATATGCATATAATAAATAATACTGCTAATAATGATAACAATATACAAAAGCAAACTGTCATGAATAAACTGAAATGAGGACAGTGGTTTTTATATTGATGTAGGCTAGAAAATAATAATTTTTGTAATATTTTAATCCTTCAATTCTTTTTCATATGTAAAGATATTTGCGTATTGCTGTACATCTTGTTTGTACTAAGCAGTGTTTAAGCAAGGCACACAATAACACTCTCTGCGCTGGACTTTAGACCTAATATAATAGATCTAATCTATTGAACAGTCTATTATAGATCCTCAAAACAGTAACGCGCCAGCAATGCGCCACAACACGCCTCAACACGCCTCCTTTTTTAGACCAGAACGCTTATGGGCGCACATATGAGCGCAAATGCATTTGCTATTTAAACAGCGTAGTGCAAAACGGCAAAATGACTCTTGCGCCAAGCTGTAACTATCAAACAACAATTGCGCTGCATTGCGCTGGGTGTATGAAAGGGCCTTTAATGTTTTACATTTGCTTTTAGTTTGTTTTTGTGTTTGTTTGTTTTTTTTTTTTATTAAGATGTGTATGAAAGGTTTTCCGCCTCCTCCTTTCCGATGGCCAGGTGGTCATCAACTTTATTACAGCAATTCACTTGTGCAAATGCTTAATTTCCCGTTTGGTGTGAACCCAGCATAAGTCGTCACCTTGGAATTATAAGGTTCTATCTGCGTTGTGAATGATTTTGAGATATTGAGCTTCAAAGTTTTTGCATTCCATATAGCAAAAAAGTCTTAAAATGTAAACAACTTATAAAAAACATCCCATAATGTAAATAAGTTGTCACAAGAATATATTAACTCAATTTTGACAGAAATATTAGATAGAACCTTATACTGTAATTCTAAGGTGACAAAGTGTCTATCACCACCTGTTGCTTTGGCATGCCCTTAACATGCTTCATTGTATGTTTTGGCGTTTTCATGTGGATGGAGATTTTTTTTTTAATGAAAGCGGGGAAAACGCTGTTTATATAAATATTCATGTATATGTGGACATGTTATTGACAAATATAGGATTGCTTTTATGCACAGCACTGAATAAATACCACAGAACATTAATCAAACAAGTACATTTCATCTGCTTATCTTTGTACAGATGACTTTTCTAGAGCGGTCAGTTTGCTCGATAGCTCACATTGTATGGCATCATTCTTGGGATGTTAAGCTGACAAGGTTTGAGTCTGGTGAAGGATGGTTTCAGAAACCATGTGAAAAAAAACGAAGTGTGAAATAGGTTATTTGTCACTGAACGTAAGTTGAGAAAGACTTAAAAGCACTTTTGCAATCAATTGTAGTCACCAGACTGTCCCTGTAAAAATATTGTCTGTGGCTGTTTTTTGTTTGCTCAGTGTTCATCCAGTCCCTCCTGAATTTTGTTGCAAAATCTTCAGATTTTTGGGCTAAAATGACAGATTTTTGCAGTGACTTTTCTCAATATTTGTGATATATAATTTATGTGAAAGAAGCACAAAGAAACAAAGAGAGAATGTGTTTACCTCTTAACTATATAGTGTCACTACATTATATTTAATGCACAAATAACTTTAAATAATCAAAGTAAACAATACTGTTACAATCTCTTCATCAATAGCATTAAAAAATAATATTTAACATTCTTATTTTAGCAATCAATACAACAAATATAGCCTTGTCACCTGACACATCTAAAGCAGGTCACACACTTAAGGAGAAATGCCAGAATTTCAACTTTTTAGTCAGTGGAAGTCAATCAAAAGTCAGGGAATTTGACCTTTGGCTTTGAGTGGGAATCCTGGATTTGAGTTAATTTGGGCTGAGGGTGAATTTTGGCACAGTGATGAACTGTGGGATTTGTGCCCAAGAGATGAAACGCTCTGCAACCCCAGTTGCAGATGATAAAGACGAGCCAGAAAAGTTGTCCAAACAGACTGAAGGAAATCCTTTCCTGTGACCTTCAGTCAAACTAGCTGGGTTTCCATTACTCAGTGTTTATGCGCATTTTGACATGGTATCACATGAGTAATGAGTGATAAAAAAGCCAAATAAAAAAATTAAAAACCTTAATTTGAAAAAAGCGGGCATCATGGTGGCACAGTGGGTAACCCGATCGCCTCGCAGCAAGAAGGTTGCTGGTTTGAGACCCAGCTTCGCCAGCTGGCATCAGTAAAGTTTGCATGTTCTTCCCGTGTTAGCCTGGGTTTGCTCCGGGTGATCCAGTTTCTCCCACAAGTCCAAAGACATGCGCTATAGGTGAATTGAATAAGCTAAATTGGTTGTAGTGTATATGTGAATGAGAATGTATGGGTGTTTCCCAGTGTTGGGTTGTGGCTGGAAGGGCATCCTCTGCGTACAACATATGCTGGATAAGTTGGCAGTTCATTCCGCTGTGGCGACCCCTGATTAATAAAGGGGCGAAAACAAAATCGGAAAAAAATTAATGGATGAATGAATATGCAAAAAACTAAATATGCTGCTCGCTTGAAGTGATTTTAAACTTGTATGAAAAAGGGTTAATGCCAATAATGGGAGATGGAAACTCATTTGCTGAATAAACTCAAGCGTAGGGAACATCATACCCATGTGACCAATCAGCTGTCTAGCTAGGGGGCACCTTGATGTCAAAACAAAAAATCCAAAAAAGTCAGAAATGCTAACTGATTTGATGTCAAAACTTTGACGTCCATATAACCTTCACAGATTGATGTCCTTTTGACCCACAAAATAACCAAAAGTTGTATTCATCTGAAAGCTTCAATTGCAAATGACACATTTACACTGGATTTTGTGTCCTTACAATGCATGTAAACTACTTTGATGTCAAAACACTCAGATAGAGTGACCATCGGCAGTGGTGGAAAGAGTACTAAAACTCATACTCTGGTAAAAGTACCATTACTTGCCTAAAAATGTAGAGCGAGTAAATTAAAAGTATCGGTTGTAAATATTACTCAAGGTATGAGTAAAAAGTAGAGCTTTTAAAAGTACTCCAGAGTAGTGAGTATTACACTGTATAAAGCTGATGTGTTCACATGTAATATGTGCATGTATGAATAAACGTAACATTCTGTAGTGCATTTAGTTATTGTCCAGCAGCAGGCACACAATGTCATGAGAGGTTAATATTAGGTTAGATTTAGGTTGTGATGTCAGGTGACCAAAATTCAATGTCTAGCCAGTGTTTAAGGACAACATTATTTTAATGTCCAATAACGACGTCAAATGACATTGATATTTAGTTGATTTTAGGTTGTCGGAAAGTGACAAAAATCCAACGGAATCAACATTTTAAACCAACGTTATTTTGACATCAAATACTGACATTTATTCGTCAGGTATGGCAACCAAAATCCAACGTCTGATAGACGTCATAGTGGTAACATTCACACAACGTCAAGCTCTAACATCATTAGATGTTGATATTTGGTTGATTTTAGGTTGGACGTTTGACATTGACATTGGAGTTCTGACCTCAACTCGATTTTCATTCCAAACAAAATGCAACATACCCATGATATTGGGGTACAACGTCAATCTGACGTCATGTTGACGTCTTGTGCCTGCTGGATGTTTAAGGCCATTTCGGTCATCATACAGTAAACATCCGTCATCAGTAACATACATCTAAACAGTCTCTGGGTCAATGCGTGTCAAGATTTTGGACAGCTTCTTGGACATATTTAATGCTTCCAAACAGTTTTCTGCTATTATAAATCACCCATGTCTTGAGGTAATTCAGTATGATGTGATTTCCCTTCTATGTGCGATTCGATTGGACAAGAATCACAAGACTGATTTTTCTAATCCACATAGACAGGAATAAAATAGTGACTACAGGGTGAAGGAAAGTAGTGGAGTAAAAGTACTGATACTGCACTACAAATGTACTTAAAGCAGAGTAAAAAGACACATTTTTAAAACTACTAACTAAATTACAATTCCTTAGAAAAACTACTCAATTACAGTCATTTGAGTGTTTGTAATTAGTTACTTTACACCACTGACCATCGGGTTATTGATCACCTCTCTGACTAAGAGCCTACTCACACTATGCCATCCGTACCGTGCCCAGGCTCGTTTCCCGGATCGTTTGAGAAGTGTGAGTGCGCTGAATCGGGATCAAGCACGGTTCACTTGGCCGGCCCGGCCCAGTTGGAAGAGATGTGCCTGAGCGCAGTTCACTTGGGTTTTGGCGCGGTATGCTTGTGTGTGAGTGCAAAACGCGCCAAATCCCGAAACTGAAAGCGAGACATGACTTTTAAGGGACTGTTTCATATGGATTTATTAATCATTCTTACTGTTCAGTGAACGCAAACTGCCGTCGTTTATTAAAGACGCAAACTCCTCACTTCACGACAGCTGCGCGCCTTTAGCAGACCTCCTCATTCCTGCAGCACGAGAGCTTTATGATTGTTTATAAGCGCCAAAAGTGGCAGATCTGTTCGGCGAAATATCTGACTGCGTGTCACCGCATCCCTAAGGACTGTTTGGCGAAATATTTGACGGCATATCAAAGGACTGAAATGATATAACTAGAGAAATCTCCACTGTGCAGTGAGAGAGCGCTTCTCACTGAACAGCCCAACAGCGATGACGTAAGCGTGTCGAAGCCCGTTTGTGGTGTGAGCGCAGGCCGTCGGGGGAGGGGGGGGGAGGGGGGACAAGCGGGCTTTGGCCCGGTTTGAGGCAACTGTACCTAGTGTGAGTACGGCCTAAGGCCCTTCTCCCCAGATCACTCAGCTTAGATGGCCGGCCAAGAGTCCTGGTGGTTCCAAACATCTTCCACTTGCGGATGATGGAGGCCATTGTACTCATTGGAACTTTCAGAGCAGCAGAAAGGTTTCTGTAACCTTCCACAGCCTTGTGCCTCGAGACAATCCTGTCTCGGAGCTCCACAGGCAATTCCTTTGTCTTCATGCTTGGTTTGTGCTTTGACATGCACTGTCAACCCTGGGACCTTATATAGACAGGTGTATGCCTTTTCAAATCATGTCCAATCAACTGAATTTACCACAGGTGAACTCCAGTTAAGCTGCTGAAACATCTTAAGAACGATCAGAGGAAAGAGAATGTACCTGAGCTCAATTTAGAGCTTTAGGCAAAGGCTGTGAATACGGATGTACATGTGATTTTTCAGGTTTTTTATTTCTTTTTTTTTTTTTGTAATTGAACTTTTTTATTTATTTTGAATTTTTACACCCACACAACATAAAATTTACAATACAAAATCAACATTCGAGAAATAATGTAAACAAATTATAATAAAAATAAAAACAAAACAAAAAATATAACAAATATAAAATAGTACAAAACCATATAACAGACAGTCAAATTGACAACTTTTCAAGTTTCTTTTTATGTGCTCTCCAAATATTGCAAAAAGCTACCCCATTTCTGATTAAAGGTATGGGTGGAATCCTGAAGTCTTGCCAACATACGTTCATATGATGCAGTAGAAGTCATTAGTTCAATCCAATCTTTAAATGAGGGAGTATCTGAGTTCTTCCAATTTCGCAGCACCAGTCTCACAGCAATAATACATCCTGCGACGACTAGTCCAGCCTGTGTTTTAGATATTCCGTTCTGTAAAATCGATGTATCACCAAGAAGACAGACTCTTGGAGAATAAGGTAAAGGTTGTCCCAGCCATTTCTCAAGGTTTTGAATAACTCTTGTCCAGAGTGGAGCCACCAAATGACAGCTCCACGTTAAATGTAAAAAAGTGCCCACAGACTGACCACATTTCCAACAGTGGTTATTTTCCATTAATCCTATTCTATACAGTCTTACTGGTGTCCAGTAATATCGATTAATTATCTTGTAATGTATGAGTTTACTCCTAACATCTCTCACAGTAGCACCTATACCAGAAACTACTGCCTCCCATTCACCCTCTTCAAATTCCACCTCCAGGTCTTTCTCCCAGATAATTCTTAAATGATCACTTTTTCCATACATGTTGTTTGCAGCAATCTTATAAACAAAAGATGTGGTTTGCATCGACTTTGGCATATTTAGAAACCCTAATAAAACAGTTTCTTCTGCTCCTGGCTTAAATCCCACAGTTTTTATACTACTATGCAGCTGTATATATTTCCAGAAATCCCCTTTATCTACTAGATTGAATGTCTTTCAATTCCTGAAATGAATACAGTGCGCCTTGTCCATATAGATCATCAACTGTTTTCAGACCTTTTTTACACCAATCTTTCCAATAGACTGTTTTTTTCCCTATCTTAATAGCAGGGTTATTCCATAATGAAGAATAGCCTTGTTTATGATGGGACAAATTAAATATCTTATGTATTTTTTTCCAGACCTGCTGAGAGTGTTCCAGTATAGGGTTAACTTCCCCATTCCTAATAGAAGATAAAGATTTCTAAGATAAAGCATCAATAACCCTGAATGGGAAAGTTAGCGTTTTCTCTATTTCGATCCAACTTATACCCTCTACATTATCACCTGACCAATGTTTACATATTTTAATAATCTCAAATGCAGTATTATAAAGCTCTATATTTGGTAATGCCAAACCCCCCTTTATTCTAGTGGTAAACATATTTTTCATACTTATTCTGGGCTTCTTCCCTTCCCACAGAAAGTCCCTAACAGGTTTTTTATTTCTAATAAATTTGCAACAATTTCAAAAACTCTTTTTTCGCATTGTTATTATGGGGTATTGTGTGGAGAATGTTGAGGAAATAAATGAATTTAATCCATTTTGGAATAAGGCTGTAACATAAAAAATGTGGAAATAGTGAAGCGCTATCAATACTTTGCAGATGCACTGTATCATTTGAGTCTGTTTACTCCCAAGAAATATAGCCGACATAAAATTGACATGGTGTGTGCATGCAAAATTAGATTTTAGAATTAAATGTAACCGCTTTATTTGTCCTACAGGTCTGACGATAAATTTCCCAAAGTTTTACGGCTACTCTCACATGACGTTCGAGCCTCTTAAAAACTCGTATCAGAGCTTCCAGATCAGCCTGGAGTTTAAGGTAAAATCACAAACACAGATAGACTTGAGTGTGTTTGAGATGATACTGACTCGCTGCTTATGTGCTGTCAGGCAGAGGCTGAGGATGGACTGCTTTTGTATTGTGGAGAGAATGAACACGGTAGAGGAGATTTCACCTCCCTCGCTCTCATACGGGGAAAACTACACTACAGGTAGGTCCAAATTAATGTAGTACTTGCAAACTGCTTATGTTAGTTCAGTTTATGCCGATTTAAAGGGTACCTATTTTACCCCCTTTTCAAGTTTTAAGATTAGTCTTTTGTGTCTTTAGAATGTTTAAACATGGGGATTTTCAACTCTGAGCTCACTGTCGCTGTTTATGTTGCCTGTGCCTTTAATGCAAATGAGATAGTTCTCCCCGCCCACTGTTCCCACATGCGTGTCAGAGCCACTTACAAATGTTGACTAACGTGTGTGATTCTTTATACTTCTATCATTCATATTATAAGTACATATGATGAATTCAATCATAATTCACATGGTTGAACATATAATCGAGTTATTGTCAGCTGATGTTGGTGATTTTGTGCACAGGTTTAACTGTGGGACAGGAGCAGCACAGATCATCAGCGACAGCTCTATTGTGATTGGACAGTGGCATACCGTAACCATATTTAGAGACGGCATGAATGGCTGGCTGCGATTGGACAATGACACACCGGTGTCAAGCCGTTCACAGGTACATGACACTTTACACACACATCGCACTAAAGTTTTAAATAATGAAATGTTGGATTTTGCATAGAGATGTAGCTATGTGAGAAGCTCATGATTATAGTGACCAAAATTATCACGCTTATGAGTATTTATACGGTTTTGTTATAATTACATGGACATTTAAAAAAATGAATGTCAAATACAAGGCCTTTCATTACCTTTTGCACCTCAAAATGAACAAACAACTAAATAAATTTGCAGCTTTATGCAATTTCAAGAGTTTACACTGAGTTTACAAGAGTTTGGCATGCTATCCCAGGGGAGAGCCCTGAGCTCAGAATATCCTTGAGCCTAGGGCTCCCTCCCGTTTAAAGGGCGAGAGGAATGTTTGAGCTCAGGTAGGTCTCGAGAACTCCCCTACTTATGAACTGCTGAGATATATCTGACTAATAGTTTCATTAGGATGCTATTTTGAAGTAGTCAATTTGCTTATGGTGTATGCCTTTGGACGGTGGGAGGAACCCGGGGAAAACCCACGCGAATCAGGGGGAGAACATGCATACTCCACACAGAAAGGCCGAGCTGCCTGGAGAGGGCTGAACCAGCGGTATTCTTGCTGTGAGGCGACAGTACTACCCACTGGGCCGCCGGGCCGCCCTATCAGAGAAGAGGAGGAGTAGGGGTGGAAGGGGGATTCTTCAAGACAAAAATGACTGGAGTAGAAAGCTTTAGTAGTTTATAGTGTGTCAGTATTCATCATCACATACACATTTACATTTAGTCATTTAGTCGTTTAGCAGATGCTTTTATCCAAAGCGACTTACAAATGAGGACAAGGAAGCAATTTACACAACTATAAGAGCAACTATAAATAAGTGCTGTAGGCAAGTTTCAGGTCTGTAAAGTCTAAGAAGCAAAGCATTAGTAATGTAAGTTTTATTTTTTTTGAGTACAGTTAGTGGTATAGCTAGAGAGGCAATTGCAGATTAGGAAGGAAAGTGGAGACTAAATAATTGAGTTTTTAGTCGTTTCTTGAAGACAGCAAGTGACTCTGCCGTTCTGATGCAGTTAGGGAGTTCATTCCACCAACTGGGCAGATTGAACGCGAGAGTTCGGGAAAGTGATTTCTTCCCTCTTTGGGATGGAACCACGAGGCGACGTTCATTCACAGAACGCAAGTTTCTGGAGGGCACATAAATCTGCAGAAGTGAGAGCAGATAAGGAGCAGCAAAGCCAGAGGTCACTTTGTAGGCAAACATCAGAGCTTTGAATTTGATGCGAGCAGCAACTGGCAGCCAGTGCAAACGGGTGAGCAGCGGAGTGACATGTGCTCTTTTAGGTTCATTAAAGACCACTCGTGCTGCTGCGTTCTGGAGCAGCTGAAGAGGCTTGATGGAGTTAGCTGGAAGCCCCGCTACACTCTAGGGACATCAGAGTCTTTTTTTACATCTGGTAATTTGGGGCAAAATAGGTCCCCTTAAATAAAGGAATACATGTATTAATAAATATATATTTATTATATGTCTATATACAGTAAACATGCATTTACATTGCAGCCTTTTGCAATTAGCTAATCGCAATGTTACAGGATGTACTGTGAGTTTACAAAATCACAATAATAAATCTCGATTTTAATGATAATAAAAATTAATTTATTAATTTTGCTTCAGCTTAGTCCCTGATTATCAGGGGTCGCCACAGCGAAATGTTTTATGCAGCAGATGCAACTTAGCACATGGAAACACCCATACACTCTCACATTCACACACGCACTCATACACTACCCAATTCACCTATAGCGCAGGGGCGATGCGGTGGCGCAGTAGATAGTGCTGTCGCCTCACAGCAAGAAGGTCGCTGGTTCGAGCCTCGGCTTGGTCGGTTGGCGTTTCTGTGTGGAGTTTGCATGTTCTTCCTGTGTTCACGTGGGTTTCCTCCCGTTTCTCCAAAGACATGTGGTACAAGTGAATTGGGTAAGCTAAAATTGCCTGTAGTGAATGTAGTGTATGGGTTGCAGCTGGAAGGGTATCCGCTGCGTAAAACATATGCTGGATAAGTTGGCGGTTCATTCAGCTGTGGCGACCCCTTAATAAAGGGACCAAGCCGAAAAGAAAATGGATGAATGACCTACTGTATAGTGCATGTGTTTGGACTGTGGGGGAAAACCGGAGCACCTGAAGGAAACCCACACCAACAGAGGGAGAGCATGCAAACACCACACAGATATGCCAACTGACCCAGCCGAGACTCGAACCAGTCACCTTCTTTCTGAGAGACAACAGTGCTAACCACTGAGCCACAGTGTAGCGATAATGAAAATTTTACTCACCATCATAAAATGTAGAGTAGTTTACCTTGAAACCAGCAATCGTGACAACACTAGTAGTGATATTGCATTGAATAGTTGTGGCTTTTTTATAAAATACATCTCTTTTTTTGTCCGCATAGGGTCAGTACACCAAAATAACCTTCCGGACAGCTTTGTTTTTGGGTGGAGCTCCGAATGGCTACTGGTTAGTGAGAGCTGTGGGCACCAACCGCGGCTTTCAGGGCTGCATGCAGAGTCTGACTGTCAACAGTAAAGCCATAGACATCCGACCCTGGCCTAAAGGAAATGCACTGAGTGGAGCAGACATCGGTGAGCTCCACGTAACAGAATTTATACTGCTTTTATGTGCTATTGGAAAATTCCTTATTCCCACTTATGGTGTCATAATTATAAGCTTGTCGCATTTAAGTGCTTTGTTGTCAAGAATAATAAAAAGTAGCATCAACGTTGTTGACAACCATACATACAGTTGAAGTCAGAATTAATAGCCCTCTTGAATTATTACCAACCTTTGTAAACAAACATAACATAATAGTTTTAATAACTGATTTATTTTATTTTTGTCATGATGACAGTACGTAATATTTGACGAGATATTTTTCAAGATACTAGATTCAAGTGACATTTAAAGGCTTAACTAGGTTAATTAGGCAAGTTAAGGGTAATTAGGAAGGGAAATAAAGGGATTAAGCTGAAAAGACAATGAATGAATGAATAATAAGATAGCATTTCATTTCTGAAAGACATATTATTAAAGCAACACTAAATTTGTAACATAATAAATGTTTTAAAATCACTTTTGCTTTAATGATTGCTCAATAAAATTATTATTTTTTTATGAATACAGTTGTAACTTTTGTTGTAATTGTAACTAACAATCATCCAATATTTACTTGCATTGTAAATATTTACCTTTGAAAATGCAAATTAATTTCCTATAATTAAACAAAACATTCTTGGTAATTCAGGTGACTTTTTTTGCTTTATTTTAAATGTAATAACAGTTTCTACAAAAACACATCTAGCATTGAACATAATATAAATAGAAGAGGTGTTCTTGAGCTGGAGTAATTCACAGCAATAAATCACATATTAAACTACACAATTTGAATACAGCTAATAATATTGTACTATCACTATGTTGGGTTTTAACCTTTGTGATCAGACTTACTTTAAAAGTCATTTAAAAATAACTGTAGTGTATTTATCAAGTGCAATGCTTTTCAAACTCAAATATTGAAATATACAGTTGAAGTCAAAATTATTAGCTCTCCTGTTTTTTTGTTTTTTTTTTAATTTTTCAAATGATGATTAACATAGAATTTTTTTTTTTTTTACAGTATTTCCTATAATATTTTCTCTTCTGGAGAAAGTCTAATTTGTTTCATTTCAGCTAGAATAAAAGCAGCTTTGAATTTGTTTAGCATCATTTTAAGGTCAATATTATTAGCCCCCTTAAGCAATCTTTTTTTTATATTGTCTACAGCAGTGGTTCTCAAAGTGGGGGTCAGGACCCCCCGAGGGGTCTCTGGGCAATGAAGGGGGGTCTCCTGGTGATTTACAAAAATCTATTTATTTTTATTAAACCTTAAGACTTACCATATTTTATCCATAACCTACTAAAAAGAACAAATAGTCGTTTATAGTAACTATATACTACTGTATATAGAGTAGCTTATAGTTACTAGTTCTATTGGGGTAACCCCTGGAGTAACTACATTATTTTAAAGACACAGCAATAGCGTCAGATGCAGCAGATTGATTTTATAATACCAGGTTTCTGGCACATTTACAGCACTGACATGCATAAAAAAATAAACAAACGAAGAATAGACTTGGGTCTATTGGTGTGTGCGCGCCATTGCATGCAAGGTTTCTGTATTTATAACCGCCTCAGAGGATATTGGGGGTCGAGAGCCACTTGTATTGTGATTTTGGGGGTCGCAGACTGAAAAGTTTGGGAACCCCTGGTCTACAGAACAAACCACTGCTTTACAATGATTTGCCTGAATAACCTAGTTAAGTCTTTAAATGTCACTTTAAGCTGAATACTAGTGTCTTGAAAAATATCTAGTCAAATATTATTTACTGTCATCATGGCAAAGATAAAACAAATCAGTTATTAGAAATGAATTTTTAAAACTATACTGTTTAGAAATGTTAAAGAAAATCTTCTCTCTGTTAAACAGAAATTGGGAAAATATACAAGGGCCTAATAATTCAGGAGGGCTAATAATTCTGTCTTCAGCTGTTCTAATAGGGATTGCTGTACATGTGTTGAAGCCATCATCGTCTGCTGTGTGTGTTTCAGGCGAGTGCAGTAACAGTGTGTGTGAGAAGGTCACCTGTGCCAACGGAGGGATCTGCTTTGCCAACCGCGCGGACGGCTTCATCTGCCTCTGCCCTCTGGGTTATAAGGGCTTCCTCTGTGAGGAGAGTGAGTCACACACTTTTGCTTGATCCTGCCATGACTTTCACATGTGTAAATACACACATTTAACTTACTACAGTCCCTATTTTTTCTATGCCTTATGATGCAGACCTCCCTTTTTCATCTAAATACACTTTGCATCCACACTATAATTTTTATTTATTTCCCAAAAGCTAGTCATCCTCACTAAAACAACAGGGACTATTTTCACACACGATGCACACGATGAGCTGACCAGACAAACTGATTGCAGCGGGAAAGCCCTCCACACGGAGGTAACTTAAGCGGTCAGCCTGCAAGCGCGAAAGGGAACGGCGTCACACCGCCCCGTAGCGTTCGCTTAAAAAAATGAAATGCAGCCATACGAACCTCCCGGGACTTATTTCGCGGTCCCCAGACTACGTTTTCAGAATGAGCTTGGGTTGCAAAAACTACTTTTAACATTGAATAGATACTTTTTGTTTCGTGTTGCGATGTCACGTTGAGTGTAGTTTGAACATGATGTAAGTAAACGTTTTTGAAACAAACTGATCCTCTCGTTGCAGGTTTCCTCTTGTCTCTGCCCCAGTTTAACCAGAGCATGTTCTCGTACGCCAGCGCCCCCTGGCCTCAATCGTCCCACAACTACCTTTCCTTCATGGAATTTGAGGTGACCTTCCAGCCAACCAGTCCTGACGGCACGCTGCTCTACACTGATGATGCCACCAGTCGGGACTTTCTGTCCATCAGCCTAGTGGCCGGATATGTGGAGTTTCGCTTCGACTGTGGCTCCGGTGCAACTGTCATCAGGTGGAGTAAACACTATAGTACAGGGGTGTCCAAACTTGGTCCTGGAGGGTCAGTGTCCAACCCTATTCAAACACATCTGAACCAGCTAATCAAGCTCTTACTAGATATATTAGAACAAGGATGCCCAAACTCAGTCCTGGAGGGCCAGTGTCTTTCAGATTTTGGGCTCTATTTTGACGCAGGGCGCAAACACTTTCAGGGCGTGTCAGAATCCACTTTTGCTAATATAAGGACAGGAAATCTGATTTGCGCCGTGGTGTATGGTCTTAAAGGGTTGAGCTTATTTTCTTAATGAGTTATAGATGTGTTTTGAGAATAAACCAATCAGAGTCTCATCTCCCATTCCCTTTCAGAGCCAGTTGCGTCGCACCATAGCGCACTTGCTATTTACATGATGTAAAGTAAGTGTAAGTGGACAAACCGAGCATTTCACTAGCAAGAAAACAGTTAAACAGAGCATCTACCGCGCGAGAATGAGAGATAAATCATCTACTTTCACTTTCGCTCTAGTGGATAGGGAAACCTTTGCGCACAGACAACAATTAGCCAATAAATAATTAATTTTGTTTGTTAAGCGCAAATATTAGTTTCAAAACTATTTCTAAATTCAGTTCTAATTTCCAACAAATGAATAAATGAACAATAATAATGAAGTGTGTTCAAAAAACCTGAGTCATATCCTAAAACACATGCTGTGCCCCATGTGGTCTAAAACCTGACAGGTGGGCAAATCTAAGCTTGTTTTTAATAAAACAAATATAAATATAGATATAATAAATAATACTGCTAATAATAATAACATTATACAAAAGGAAATCGTTATGAATGAACTGAAAAAGCCTCCCGAGATGAAGAAGGCATAAAAGCAGTGATTATTCATGTTTATTTAGGCTAGAAAATAATATGTTTTGTAATATTTTAATCCTTTATATTTATATCCTATATATATCCTTATTATATCCAATATATATCCTTAATATTTTAATTCTTTTTCATATGTAAAGATATTTGCGTATTGCTCTACATCTTGTGTGTATTAAGCAGTGTGTAAGGGAAGTGCAACTCTGCGCTGGAGTTTAGACCAGGTTTGTTTTGGTCTATTGAAAAGTCTATCATAGTTTCTCAAAATAGCAACGCACTAGCAAAACGCCTTCCTTTTTAGACCAGAACGCCTATGGGCGCACATATGAGTGCAAATGCATTTGCTATTTAAACAGCGTAGCGCAACGCCTCAAAACGACTATTGCGCCAAGCTGAAACTAGCAAACATCTATTGCGTCGCGCCTTGCACCACACTGCGCCAAGTTTATGATAGGGCCCTTTAGCTTGCCTCAACACACCTGCATGGATGTTTGTAGGAACCCTAATAAGTGCTTGATTAGTGTGTCTGATTGGGGTTGGAACTAAACTTTGCAGGTCACTGGCCCTCCAGGACTGAGTTTGGACACCCCTGCTCTAGTACAAAACATCGGTATAGTACTGATCGACTGCGTAGATGTACATTATCTCTCACATATTATATTTTGTTAAATCTATTAGTCACCTCATAAATCCTTAGATTTTCAGGAAGGATGTGCATTTTTTTGTTTTAGAAAAGTGCAGTTGCTTCACATATTCTAACATGTTTGTGTTCAGACGCACTGCTTAATGATTCAGATCATGTTATAGCTTTTTCATGCTCAGACAACATCACCATGCACTAAAGGAAGCTCAGAGTATAAAATGCAAAAATGTTGAGATGGACTGAACACTATGTTGTATTCTGCTTGACAGGAGTGAAGAAGCCATCGCTATGAATGTGTGGCATGAGTTACGTGTGTCTCGCACTGCAAAAAACGGCATCCTGCAAGTAGACAACCAGAGGCCAGTGGAGGGCATGGCAGAAGTGAGGAGATTATACATGTTTTGCTATTAGATTTGTGGCTACGTTTGTCTGATCAACCAGTTTTGTGAAATTATCTTGCATTTAAAAAAAGTTTATTTTTAAAGGGACAGTTCACACAAAAATCATCATTTACTCATTCTTTACTCATTGAACACAAAGGAAGATGCTCTGAAGCATAAATATGTGCATAAAAAAATGGTTGATGGAAATGCCATGATGCGCATACATTTTGAAAATGTGCTTAAAAAAACATATGCGCATAACTGAGTAGCAGACATCCCAAGTGTCCCGGAAGTTGCGGGAGTATCCCTCAAATGCATAGACACTCCCGGATACCCGCAAATGAATGATAATCTCCCGAAAATCACGCACTTCCTGCCTGGTCCTTAAATACGTTGCACAGCCCTCTCTCCACCGCATCCCTCGTATCTCTTCAGGTACGTCACGCGCAACTCACCCCCACCACTCTTCAGGTAACGATATGTTGCGGCAACTCCCACCGCTTTTCGGGTACGTCTCGCGCGCACACGCACCCCTACCCAGATATGTCGCTCACTCAACGCAACCCCCCCCCAGATATGTCGCTCACTCAACGCAACCCCCCCCACCCCCCGCTCTTCAAAAACCCACTATCCGACCAACGTTACCTCCTGCAAATCAACTCTGTATCCCCCGGAAATGACTTTCAACTTGGGATGTCTGGAGTAGGATAAACTTTTTATTCGATAAGAAAAGATGCACAAAAGCTACGATGGAAACACTTTTACCGCACAAATTCTAGCATGCGCATTAAAAAAGGTCATGTGATTTTGTGATAAGAGATCATGTGATGATGAAAATGTGTGTAAATGGACGAACCATCAGGCTGAGCACACTGTCAACCATCTGAAATGTTGTTTTGGTCATTGTAAAATGCCAGAACCGTTTCAGTATTAGTGTTATTATATTATTAATGACCTCCAGAATCAAGAGCGTCTGTGCTCTGCGACTGACACCTTCAAACGTCACTGTGCGTTCACTGCATGTCAGGATTACCTTCTGAGGCGCAAGTCATTTATTAGATGAAGAAAAGATTGACAAAGCTTCTCCTGCTGCTGCAAATTCCATTTTTACTGTTGATTTTTGGCGCCAGTTAATCAGGAAGTGACGATTTTGTTGGCTTTGACTCTTTGGATGGAAACGCTGCTTTATTCGCATGTCTTTTATGCGATAATCTAGTTTTGCGCATAAAGTTCAATCACATTTTTAGATGGAAACATAGCTATTGACTTCCATAGTATTTTGGATGTCAATGGCTGCTTTTCTCCAGCATTCTTCAGAATATCTCATTTTGTGTTTAACAAAAGAATGAAAGGCAACACTTTATAATAACTACACACTATGAATCATTTAATAAAACATTAGCAAAAATTTAATTCATTATCTGTTTAGCATTAACTCTACATTAATAGACACTAGTAAGCAGTTTATAACTACATCTATAAATGCTGTATAATGTTGTATAATGCGCTTAATGATTTTATTTTCATACTTTGTTAATGATTAATTTTTTAATGCTAAAATAAATATTGCATTATTTACAAACCAGTTATTTAATAATAGTTGGTGTTTATTAAAAATCATTCATAATGAGTTAGTAAATAATTACTAAACTATTCAAATTAACTTTTATATATCATGTGTTTCAGGCATATTGATCGTATTCACCGCCGACGAGTGGGCGCTGCCATTTGAATCTTTTTGGCTCGAGACTTCCGGTCTAATTCACTTCCATTCATTTTTACACATCAAAAACTGCTCATTACGCTGCTTGATGTTGCAATTTGATATTTTCTTGTTATATTATTCTACTTGGTCTGTATAGTCATGCAAACATTTGTTTGTAGAGCAAGTAGTTTGACCGTTTTCTGCCGTTTATTATTCCTAGTCATTTCTCCCATAGGCGACTGAATCGGAAGTTCTAAGACAATCGCGAAAACAGGCGCACTTCCGCATTTTAGAATAAGGTCAATAGTAATAGTTATGCACTTCCACATTTTAGAATAAGGTCAATAGTAATAGTTATTTTGTATGTTAATAAATGCTTTATTAACTCAACTTCGTTCAGTTTTGTGGCCTAAAGTGAGCACTATTTATGCTTTGTAAATCCCTTATAAATGACGGTTGTGTAGTTATAAGGTGTTGCTGAAAGAAATTCATTGCAGTTTAGGAACACATTTCTGAAACCCATTTTTTGGTGAACTGTCCCTTTAAATATGGCTTAAAGTAATTACTTCCAGTCTTTAGAATCACACGATCCTTCAGAAATCATTATTAAATGCTTTTTTCTTTTTATTCAGTGTACATTATTTGTTTTGGTTACACAAAAAAAGTATAATACAAGCGAGCCTATTTTTGGATATTTTGTATTGCATGCAATATTATGTAAAGCCACAAAGCATCACAACTATCCTCTCTTTCTCTTCTCAGGGTGCATTTACACAGATAAAGTGTAGTTCTCCTCTTTATATCGGAGGAGTCCCTAATTATGACATTACTAAGCCCAGCGCTGGCATCCTGAGACCCTACAGTGGATCTGTTCAGAAGGTAATACAGTTCACACACTATTTATTCATTCATTTTCCTTTGGCCTAGTTCCTTTATTCAGCAGGGGTTGCCATAGCGGAATGAACCGCCGACTAATCTAGCATATGTATTACATAGTGGTGTAACCAAGTACTGGAAAAAAACCCATACACACTCATTAACACACACACACACATACACTACAGCCAATTCAATTTATTCAGTTCACCTACAGTGCATGTGTTTGGACTGTGTGGGAAACCAAAGCACCCAGAGGAAACCCACGCCAACACGGGCAGAACATGCAGACTCCACACAGAAATGCCAACTGGCCCAGCAGGGACTCGAACCAGTGACCTTCTTGCTGTGAGGCGAACGTGCTACCCACTGAGCCCAGTTCACACACTTGGACTTTCAGTAGTGATTCTTAAACCGCACTGAACTGAGCTGAACTGAACTGAACTTAAACTCTGAAAACTAAAACTACACTGTTTCAATTCACTATGACATATATTATGTGAAGCTGCTTTGACACAATCTACATTGTAAAAGCACTATACAAATAAAGGTGAATTGAATTGAATTGAATTAAATTGAATTGAATAGATGCTCTAAAAACACAAACAGTCTAAAATCAGATAACAACTTCAGCTTAAAAACGCTGTAATGAGGGGTTTTGCATAGGCTAATTAAATCTAATTATAGGATTTTGAACAAAATAATTTCATTTTACTTGCATAAACATTCACATTCAGATGCATAAAGATTAATTTTTCTAATTAAAGTGGTTCATTATCAGACATAAATCACATTGTATATCAACAAAGTTCAATTCCTAAAGTGATTAGATATGGGGAAGAGTCTAAATATTATTTGAGCATATACAGTTGATGTCAGAATTATTCGCCCCTCTTTGATTTTTTTTTCTTTTTTTTTATATTTCCCAAATGGTGTTTAACAGAGCAAGGGAATTTTCACAATATGTCTGATAATATATTTTCTGAAAGTCTTATTTGTTTTATTTAAGCTAGAATAAAAGCAGTTTTTAATTTTTTAAACACCATTTTAAGCTCAAAATTATTAGCCCCTTTATGCTATATATTTTTTCAATCGTTTACAAAACAAACCATCCATATACAATAACTTACCTAATTACCCTAACCTGCCTAGTTAACCTAATTATTAACCTAGACTTTAAATGTCACTTTAAGCTGTATAGAAGTGTCTTGAAAAATATCTAGTCAAATATTATTTACTGTCATCATGGCAAAGATAAAATAAATCAGTTATTATAGATGAGTTATTAAATCTATTTTGTTTAGAAATGTGTGGAAAAAATCTTCTCTCTGTTAAACAGAAATTGGTTAAAAAATAAACAGGGCTAATAATTCAGGGGGGATAATGATTCTGACTTCAACTGTATATTATTTTTGACACTAATATAACTTCATCAATCAATTTTAAAAACTTTATCAATTCTGAGTGTGCCTCACCAGGTGAGTGGGCTTGACAAACCACATTAGAAAACACACTTTTTTCATCTCTCTGACACTTTCTTACTATCACTCCATATCTCTTAAAAAACAAACAAACAAACAAAAACATTGTATGACATTTTTAATCTTGAAACAGTATGCTCAATCTTAAACGTTTCCTCCTGGCTCAGATCACTCTAAATGATCGGGGTATAGAGCTGAATCCAGGCCAGGCCTTTGGTGTGAACGTGCTGAACGCGGCTCATCCGTGTGTGGACAACCCGTGTGCGAATGGAGGAACATGCAGGGCCAAGTGGGACGAATACGACTGCGACTGTGCTCTTGGGTATGATGGAAAACACTGTCAGAAGGGTGAGAAAATACACACAGACACACACACACACACACACACACACACACACACACACACACACACACACACACACTCACTCACACACACACACACACTCACACACTCACACACACATACAAACACATGTGTTCTTATATCCTGGTGGGGACTCTCATAGATGTAATGATGTTTATACTGTACAGCAGTGGTGCTCAACCCTGTTCCTGGAGATCGACCTTCCTGCAAAGTTCAGCTCCAGCCCTGATCAAACACACCTGAACCAATTAATTAGGACCTGAACAGCACTTGATAATAACAGGCAGGTGTGTTTGATATGGGTTGCAACTGAAACCTGCAGGGAGGTCGATCTCCAGGAACAGGGTTGGTCACACCTGCTGTACAGACTGTATGTTTTGTACCCCACCCCAACCCTACCCCAAAACCCAACCCTCACAGGAAACGTTGACATTTTCAAAATGCATCATTCTGTGTGATTTATAAGCATGTTTACATGTTGTGGCCTTAGTTTAGATCCCTGCATTGACACAAGTCTCCATTAGTCTGTTTGTAGTCAAGTTTAAGTCCCCACTGAGATATAAAACCAAGCATATGCACATTACATGCGCACATATACACCCATAAACAATAGGCACTGGAGATCTGCTGTGCATACTGCAGTTTAACCCTAATCCTGATCACATTTACAATATTTATCTTTGAAGAGTTCAGATGCAAAAGCCGCCAAACATCACTTCCACCAAAAATGAGATAATGACATTGAGTGAATGCTTTAGGTACGTTTAACAAATAGTTTTGCTTCAAATCATCTAAATTGCAGCGACCGCACATTCAGAAACAATAGTTTGCTTGCAATATCCTCTAAACACCACCTGCCTTTGACAGCAAAAGCCGCTATATTCAGAGAACCAATCAGAAGACGGGAATTTAATCACTTGTTTTTAATGTAGTAACAATGTAGGAGAATGTTTTATTCTGATTTCGATTTTAAAAGATGGAGTTTGAGGAATTAGAAGAGACTGTCTGACTTTCAGTGAACGGCAAATGAAAACCTCCCTTACCTCAAAACTCATTCAAATTATAAGAAAAAGAAAACACACTGTATGTAAGTGTAAGTTGCATTCATAAGGTTTTTTTGCGCAGCTGTGCTACTTTGAATGAGTCTGATTGACTATACAATAAATTGCAACTGCGCTTCACGAAAGGTGAAGTTAAGATGCCGTTCTTTTATCCCACATGAATGCTATGAGGATAAACAAGAGATAAAAAAGAGGCAAAGACCTTGAGTATGGTGAAAATTAATGAATGACAACTTCTAAAATTGTCTGAGAGATATCACTGTTTTGCACAGTAGACCTACCTTATTTGCTAATGTGAGCTATTTTTTAAAAGATAAATATAACGTATAAAACGGTTCATCATTTACAGTTCTTCATAATACCTATACGCCTGATAAACTTTTTATAGAAATGGACAATGCACAGATATTGATGTTTCACAATGTTTTACACTACATTATTTAAATCTAACAAGCTTAGTTTACAATGTCAATGTCAATTTAATTTAAATAGCACTATTATACACAACCAAAGGTTGACCAATGTGCTGAACAATACAAATCACAAAGAACAAGTATAACATTATAGCTAAAACAAACAATTCTCACTAATAGTTATAGCTAAAAACAAAGAATTCTCACTGATAAAATGCCAAATCAAAAAGGTAAGTTTTCAACCTAGATTTAAAAACAGACAGAGTTGATATAGACCTAATACAGAGAGGCAGAGGATTCCACTTGGCAGGACCAGCTACTGCTAAAGCCCGGTCACCCCTGCATTTCAGCCTCGACTGATGTATAATAGTCTCAGGTTAAATGACCGAAGAGACCGACCAGGCTGATGTTCAGTCAACAGGTCTGACAGGTAGGAAGGAGCCAGGCCATTTAGTGATTTAAAAACCAGGAGAAGAATTTTAAAAGTGACACGATACAATGTTTACATACTTCTATCACAATCCCGGTGCAAATGTTATTTGCTAGTTTTAGCTTGATGCAAGTGTTTTGCTGTTTTGTACCACGTTGTTTAAATAGCATATGCATTTGTGCTCATATGTGCGCCCATAGGCGTTCTGGTCTAAAAAGAAAGGCGTTCTGAGGCGGACCGCTGGCGCGTTGCTATTTTGAGAAACTATAATAGATTTTTCATTAGACCGAAACAAACCTGGTCTAAACTCCGGTGCAGAGTTGCGCCTCGCTTACACACTGCTTAATATACACAAAATGTAGAGCAATACGCAAATATCTTTACATATGAAAACATTCAAATATTAAGGATATATATAGGATATAATAAGAATATATATAGGATATAAATATAAAGGATTAAAATATTATAAAACATTATTTTCTGGCCTACATAAATATGAAAAACCACTGCTTTTATGCCTTTATGCTTTTTCAGTTCATTCATTACAATTTGCTTTTGTATAATGTTATTATTATTAGCAGTATTATTTATTATATTCATATTTATATTTGTTTTATTAAAACAAGCTTAGATTTGCCCACCTGTCAGGTTTTAGACCATATGGGGCACAGCATGTGTTTTAGGATATAACTCAGGTTTTTGACCACACTTCGTTATTATTGTTCATTTATTTGTTTGCTGGAAATTAGAACTGAATTTAGAAATAGTTTTAAAACAAATATTTGCTTAACAAACGAAATTAATTATTTATAGCCTTATGGATGTCTGTGCACAAAGGTGTCCCTATCCGAGAGCGAATGTGAAAGTAGTTCAATTATCTCTCATTCTTGCACAGTAGATCCTCTGTTTAACTGTTTTCTGTTAAAAAACTGTGAACTGTTTGCTTGTGAAATGCTCAGTTTTTCCACTTACACTTACTTTGCGTCCTGTAAATAGAGAATGCGCTCTTGGCGCGACGCAGCTGGCTCTTAAAGGAAATGGGAGATGAGACTCTGATTGGTTTGTTTTCAAAACACACCTATAACTCATTAAGAAAATAAACTCAACCCTTATAGACCAAGCGCCACGGCGCAAAGCGGATTTTCCCGTCCTTAAATTAGCAAATATGGAATCTGACACGCCCTGAATGCGTTTGCGGCCTGCGCTTTCCGTTTTGCGCATGGACCGTCAAAATAGAGCCCTAAATTTCAAACATCAGAAATGACAACAGATTGTTAAGATTTAATTATTGTCAGCTTTAATGTTATTGATTAATGCACTTATTTTACAGATTCCATTCATTCATTTTCCTTCTGCTTTGTCCCTGGTTTACCACAGCGGAATGAACCGCCAACTTAAAATAATTTCTAATTCCATCTTTAGTGATTTTCAACTAATCACACTATCTTGTCTCAATAGGTGGATTTAGAGTTTTTTTTTTTTTTTTTTCAAAAAAATTACAAGTGGATTTAGCTGGTTTGAATGCAAAAGAAAATTTACCTTGTTAAAAACCAAACAATAGTCTGAAGTGACTTTTTTAAAAAAAAAAAAAGTTATTTTATTTACCAGCTAATAACCTTATCATTACATATAAAATGAAACTTCTCAACCTAATCAGAGGAGCCTGATAGAAAATGCTCATTTACAAAAAAAGAGGTCTGATGGATTTAGAGGTTTTTGCATCTGAACTCTTCGTTTATTCATTTACGAAATAAAGTAGTTACTGTTCAGTACTTCTAGTATTCCACTGCAAAAGTAGTTTGTTTTAGGGAGACTTTTATTTTATGAAAATGTACAATATGGATGCTCTCAGGTTGTTGTGTTTTTTTTTTTTTTTTACATAAATGTTCAATCAAAAACTGAAATATTTAATTATGAACACTGGAAAACAAAAATTAAGAACTAAATAAAATATTTAAAACAAATATAAGCAGTTAAAATCCAGCCTGGTCTGCAAACTGCAAACTATTTTTTATTATTTCATTACTGTGTACACAAACTTAATAAAGCAATGCTAATCTCGAATTCCCATAATTCATACACACTTGTTAGCTCTGTCATTGTATACTGTTTTGCATGTCTTTAGTAGCCTATGTGCGTTTGATACTGAACTCTGCAGATCTCCAGAAGTAAGACACGCTCCCTCAGTAGTAAGCAAACAGTATTTTGTAAGTGCTTTTAGTCTGAGATGTTGCTCTGATATTCTTTGCAGACTTATTCCATAACACTACCAAACCTTTCCTAAGCTTATTTTATTTTGTTTTGTGCTCTCGCTGTGCAGAATGTGGGAATTATTGCTTAAACAGTAAGTGCTGGAGGCTGAATGTTTTTTTTTTTTGTTTGTTTGTTTTTTAGAGCAACTTTTTTTTATATATACAGTATATATTATGTTTATGATGATGTGTGCTGCCATCTAATGGAGGTTAAAGCACTGTTTACCTTCTGCCATATTAGCGGTAACTGAATCCATTGAGATCCCTCAGTTCACCGGACGCAGCTATCTGACATATGACAACAGAGATATCCTCAAGAGGTACTGGACTTTTGCTTTTACCCACACGAAAAAATACTGTAGTAATTTATACTAATGGGCCCTTTTCACAAACCTGTTATGACGTGTTTAACAGTCATCATAAATCCTTAAGTTTTTAATATTTAGATTAAAAAATCATGCATAATCATTATAATGCACATATGAACGTATTCAATCATCTTTGCATCAAATTACAAAAAACAAATTACAGCTTATGTGAGATGTTTCCAATGCCGCGTCTATGGGGCTTAGAGTAAATTTGACATTATTCTCTCTTCTGTCTGCCGTTATCAGTCCCACACTATTTTTTTCCTTTTTCTGAAAATCTTGATAACACCATCTTGGAGTTTTTCTTTTATTATTAAGCATAGGGGATTGTAAAAAATGATTTGTTGTACTCTCCCATTACACAAGTTTACCCAGCTATGACGACTTCCACTACAGAGAAACCCGGAAATGTCAAAAGGGACCATTACTGTTGTGTTTTTGAACACTATAGTGAAGTACATGAATTACAGCTCTATTAATATAAACAAATTACCCAAAACTGTAATATGTTTACTACAACTGTATAAGTTATACAACAATACAGTTTACTTTAGTAAAAATTGAAGTATGTTACAAAAACTTTAGTTTATTAATTCTCTATAGATAATACTACAGTATGCTGCAGCATTCATTAACAAACTGTTGTAAAGACTGTAATATATAAAGTCAAAAATACTGTACTAATTTTAAATTTTTCACTAGGATATGCTTTACAATTTATATATATATATATATATATATATATATATATATATATATATATATATATATATATATATATATATATATATATATGGACTTTATATATATATATATATATATATATATATATATATATATATGTATATATGTATATATATATATATATATATATATATATATATATATATATATATATATATGTGTATATATATATATATATATATATATATATATATATATATATATATAGTCCATATATATATATATATATATATATATATATATATATATATATATATATATATATATATATATATATATATGTATATATATATATATATATATATATATGTATATATATATATATATATATATATATATGTATATATATATATATATATATATATATATGTATATATATATATATATATATATATATATATATATATATATATATATATATATATATATATATATATATGTCTGTAAGAGAAACAAACCTGACTTTTCTAGTTGATCATTGGTAGAAATAGCAGAAGGTAGAATGTTCTGCTGAATCATCTGTTGAGCTGCATCCCAATCATCATAAATACTGCAGAAGACTTACTGGAACCTGCCTGGACTCAAGATTCTGAAAGAAATTAGTCAAGTTTGGTAAAGGAAAAATCATGGTTTGGGGTTACATTCAGTATGGGGGTGTGTGAGAGATCTGCAGACTGGATGGCAACATCAACAGCCTGAGGTTTTCCAGACATTTGTGCTGCCCATTACATTACACACCACCGGAGAGGGCAAATTCTCCAGCAGGATAGCGCTCCTTCTCATACTTCAGCCTCCACATCAAGGTTCCTGAAAGCAAAAAAGGTCAAGGTGCTCCAGGATTGGCCAGCCTAGTCACCAGAAACGAACATTATTGAGCTTGTCTGGGGTAAGGAGAGGAGGAGGCATTGAAGATGAATCCAAAGACTCTTAATGAACTCTTGGAGTCCTGCAAGAACGCTTTCCTTGCCATTCCAGATGACTTTATTAATCAGTGATTTGAGTCATTGTCAGAGATGTATGGATGCAGTCCTCCAAGCTCATGATGGAGTCAGACACAATATTCATTCTGTCTCCTCTGCAGCAGGACTTTATATTCTATACTGGACATTATTTCTGTTAAGTGACAAGACTTTTGTCTAAGCAAAGTCAGACCTTTCTGTCCTAATGAAATCATGAAAAATCAAGGCATGATCATGTTTTATTGTGGTAAAATGAGTGTAATCTAGAGGCCTTTAACTTTCATATAAGCCACTTCTAATACCAAATGATCAACTAGAAGTCAAGTTATTATTTGTTGTTCCTAAAACTTGGATAGGTGACAATCCATATATATGTATGTATGCATGTTTGTATATATTTACAATGCTTTATAGTTAAAGACCCTATATTAAGAATTTTTATTTAATGTTTAAAAATACTTTAAATTGTATAATTATAAGATTTTAAATTCAATCCAGTTTAGCATTAGAACATCTTTTTTCAGTTTAGAAACAAATTTGTAAATTATTAAATGAAATAATAAAGTAAAAAAGTGAATAATAAAACAAAAACTCTTTATATATTGTTTTTATTGTATTTAATAATTTATTAACTATTTTATTACAAATAACTGCATAATCCCGGGCACCATTATGAGAAATTTCATCTTGACCACAATTATTGTTACACAATATTGTTATAATTAAAAATAAGATCAATAAATAAGATCAGACCTATTAGAGGATACAACTATTTATCATAATTAGTTCCTAAGTGTTTTTGCTATGATGACAGTAAATAATATTTGACTAGATATTTTTTAAGACACTTCTGTACAGCTTAAAGGGACATTTAAAGACTTAACCAGGTTAATTAGGTTAACTAGGCAGGTTAGGGTAATTAGGAAAGTTATTGTATAATGATGATTTGTTCTGTTGACTATCAAAAAAAAAATTGCTTAAATAGGCTAATAATATTATTATATAATATTTAATTAAACTTTTATTATATCCAAAAATAAAACAAGTAAGACTTTTTCCAGAAGAAAAAAATATTATCAGACATACTGTGAAAAGTTCCTTGCTCTGTTAAACAGCATTTGGGAAATATTTAAAAAAAGAAAAATCATAAAAATCAAAGGGGGGCTAATAATTCTAACTTCAACTGTATATAAACACTAAACATTGATTAACAACTTTGCCACAGTAGGTGTTTTTAAAAATCATCAGTTTTTAGTTCCATAACCTTTTTTTTTTTTTGTAGTCAGTACTTCATACGAACATTTATAAATACTAATGGTGAACGTTTCTGCAGGATTTCGGGTTCCAGAACAAACTTGTTTATGCGTTTTAAAAGCACGTCCAAAGATGGACTTTTATTATGGCGTGGAGAGAGTCCGATGAGAGCCAACAGTGATTACCTGTCTTTGGGTCTTCAAGACGGATCGCTTATTTTCAGGTAAACAACAGCTCTTGTCTACACACAAAAAAAAACATGCGCGCACACTAAACACTACTATTTAGCTAAAAACGGGAACGGTTGTGTTTCTCCTTGGATGATTCAGGAAACAATCCTTGATTATTGAGAAGACTTTTAGCATCAAACTTGTCTTTTTTCAAAATGTTGATTTCTGACTTATTGCAGGCAAACCAAAATCAAGCGTGACCCTGACACATCGAGAAAAAAATAAATAGTTTAGCCAAAGTTTCAAGCACACACATATAACTTGAGGGTAAAGTCAGGATACTTTTATGCATTTTTGCAAATGCTGCATGTCTTCTGTTCTCTCTGCAGTTATAATCTGGGTAGTGGAGCTGCTACTGTGGTCATCAATGGTACATTTAGTGATGGCAAATGGCACAGAGTGAAGGCTGTGAGGTCAGACTCATTTTTTTTCAGCATGTACTTTCATATAGACTCCCACATGTAGATGCATTTGATGAAATCTGCTGCATGTAAACAGACTGTAGACTTCTGAATTTATCCAAGCCTTCTGTTTTAAGGGATGGACAGTCTGGTAAACTCACTGTCGATGACTACGGAGCTCAAACCGGCCGTTCTCCTGGTAAAATGAGACAGCTGAACATCAACGGTGACCTATACATTGGTAAGAATCAACATAGTTATGGTGTTAATAATCAATAATTATGACATTGCAATGAGCAAATTAGGAATGAGCACATGCCATTCAAAACTCCTTTTATTTCTATATATTATTATCCAGCAAAGATGCATTGAATTTAACAATGACAGTAAAGACTTCTGTATTGTGGAAAAAAGGGGTTTAAATAAAATGCTTTTCTTTCACAATTTCTTATAAAGAATTCTATAAATATGTTTCTAAACTGTTTTTATTTAATAATAAGAACTGATCCTTTAGCTTTACATTTTCTAATTCATTTTAGATTGATTTCTGAATGCTCGTCTGACTCTGAAGACTGGAATAAAAATAGTCAGCCTTGCATCACAGTAATACATTTCATTTAAAACTATTTTCAAATAGAAACCAGTTCTATTATATTGTTTTACTTTTTCACAGTGATATTCTTTTTACTATATATTTGGTTAAATACAGCCTTGATAAATAAAAAATAAATAAAATAAATAAAAAAGCCTGTTTTCACCATATAAGAAAAAACTTATAACATTTTTAACTTACTGGACCAAAAATTATAATTTTTTTATTTTATTCTTTTTGACTTTTAAATCATCATTTTGATTTCGTAAGTCTTCATTTCAACTTTTAATCAGAATTTCAACTTTATATTTTTTATTTAAAGTCATAATTTGCACTATTATTCTCATAGTTATGACTTACTAATTTAGACTTTTTGTCATAATTTAGACTTTTGTCATGTTGTTTTCTTATATGGCTGTAATGGACCGTCACCCATAAGAGACCTTTTGCACAGTACACTTTCAGAAAAAAAGGGAAACAGTGGTACAAATAATGTTCCTTAAGGAACAGTTTTGTACCGTTGTAAAAGTTGTACCTTATATGGTACAGAAAAGACCTCTTATGATACTGTATCTTTGTACCTTATATGGTACAACTGAAATGAAGGTACACAATTGTTCTCATAAAAAAGGTGCAGAAGTGTTGGACAACTCCTTCTTTATTACAATATCTATGATAATTAATATTACTGTAAAGGCAAAGTGATTTTATTAATAATTTCCATATTAAAACATGAATCATCATTTAAAAGCATATGTTTAAAAAACTCATAAACTTTAATTAAGTTCTATAAAACAAAACAATTAGTAAAACATATCTATAGGTATTGTTACTAAACTTTTAAGGCATTTTTAATAAACATTTGGCGAGCCTTTTCTGTTAAATGCAGTTTCATTATTGATATCTGCACCTTTCGGCGTTTGCTTTCCACTACACATGTGAGCTGGCAATAGTCCTGCATATGCAAAGTGTTCATGCAGACATTTTTACTATTGTTAAACTAATCAAACATTATACAAATCTCATTACAATACTTTTGCATAACTGTAGTTCTATTTTAATCAATTAAATTGACTTTAAGTGATTAAAAAGGTATTGTGTGAAAATTGGAGAAAATAATGTTTAACACTGTACATGGGAGAATGTGTTTTTGTGAAGTGTTGTGAAATGTTCAGCAAAAAATAGATCTTTTGATTGATGTTAAAGCGTTTTTAATTCTTTATTGTAAATGGAAAAGCTGCATTTACACAAAAACTTTTTTAAAAAATTGTTTAAAATGAATTTGATGTGTTATATTTACTGAAAATAAATAGACGCATTTTGAATATAGCAAAATGCCTTTAAATATTTTTTAAATTGATAAATTCTTGAAGGAACTCATTTGACACTGTTAAGGTACAAAGTGTTTTGTCACTGTAGTGGTACCTTCATGGACATACCTGCCAGCACTCCATTTTTTCCTGGGAGTGTCCCGTATTCCAGACACATCTCCCACCCATCTCCTATAGTTCTGTCTCCCAGAAATCTCCCAAAATTCCACCTGCCCCTGCCCTCCCCCAGGGCACCCAACCATCTTCTCCCCGCTCCTCAGTTCGCGCGCACCTTTCCCTCACTCTTCTCTTCGCGTGCACAACTACCTCTACCGTCTACCTTTGATGAAGGTACAATATTGTATCTGAAGGTTTTAAAAACCAAGGGTACATTTTGGTTTCCCGTGGTACAAATCATGTTCTTAAAGGTACAAACTGCAATGGTACAGATTTGTTTCTTAACGTACAATTCTGTTTCATAAAAAGGTACTGCCCCAGTGACAAGGGTTTGTACCTTCTTTGGTACAACATTGTACAGTTTTCTTCTAGGAGTGTATTATATGTTTAGTTTTTTTTTTTTTTTAGATCTGCTTATGGTTTTGAATTTAGATGGCAAAGCTTGACTCTGTTTCTCCAGGTGGGATGAAGGAGATCGCGCTCCACACTAACAGGCAGTACATGCGAGGTTTGGTGGGATGCATTTCTCATTTCACTTTGGCCACAGACTACCACCTGTCTCTAGTGGACGATGCAGTCGACGGCAAGAACATCAACACCTGCACCAACTGAACAGCTCAAATCAACAACAATAACACCTGCACTTACATCTACACCTGCACCCACTGAACTCCTTAAAACACCAAAAATAACACCTGCACTTACATCTACAGCTGCACCAACTGAACTTCCTAAAACACCAACAACAACACCTGCACTTACATCTACACCTGCAGCAACTGAACTACTCAAATCACCAACAACACCACGTGCATTTACATCTACACCTGCACAAACTGAACATCTAGAAACACCAACAATAACACCTGCACTTACATCTACAGCTGCACCAACTGAACAGGTCAAATCTACAACAATAACACCTGCACTTACATCTACACCTGCACCAACTGAACATCTTAACATCAACAATAACACCTGCACTTACATCTACAGCTGCACCCACTGAACTTCCTAAAACACTAACAACAACACCTGCACTTACATCTACACCTGCACCAACTGAACAGGTCAAATCAACAACAATATCACCTGCACTTACATCTACACCTGCACCAACTAAACTACTCAAATCACCAACAACACCACATGCACTTACATCTACACCTGCACCAACTGAACATCTGAAAACACCAACAATAACACCTGCACTTACATCTACACCTGCACCAACTGAACATCTGAAAACACCAACAACAACACCTGCACTTACATCTACAGCTGCACCAACTGAACATCTTAACATCAACAATAACACCTGCACTTACATCTACACCTGCACCAACTGAACATCTGAAAACACCAACAACAACACCTGCACTTACATCTACAGCTGCACCAACTGAACATCTTAACATCAACAATAACACCTGCACTTACATCTACACCTGCACCAACTGAACATCTTAAACACCAACAACAACACCTGCACTTACATCTACACCTGCACCAACTGAACAGGTCAAATCAACAACAATATCACCTGCACTTACATCTACACCTGCACCAACTGAACATCTGGAAACACCAACAAAACACCTGCACTTACATCTACACCTGCACCAACTGAACATCTTAACATCAACAATAACACCTGCACTTACATCTACACCTGCACCAACTGAACTTCCTAAAACACCAACAACAACACCTGCACTTACATCTACACCTGCAGCAACTGAACTACTCAAATCACCAACAACACCACGTGCATTTACATCTACACCTGCACAAACTGAACATCTAGAAACACCAACAATAACACCTGCACTTACATCTACAGCTGCACCAACTGAACAGGTCAAATCTACAACAATAACACCTGCACTTACATCTACACCTGCACCAACTGAACATCTTAACATCAACAATAACACCTGCACTTACATCTACAGCTGCACCCACTGAACTTCCTAAAACACTAACAACAACACCTGCACTTACATCTACACCTGCACCAACTGAACAGGTCAAATCAACAACAATATCACCTGCACTTACATCTACACCTGCACCAACTAAACTACTCAAATCACCAACAACACCACATGCACTTACATCTACACCTGCACCAACTGAACATCTGAAAACACCAACAATAACACCTGCACTTACATCTACACCTGCACCAACTGAACATCTGAAAACACCAACAACAACACCTGCACTTACATCTACAGCTGCACCAACTGAACATCTTAACATCAACAATAACACCTGCACTTACATCTACACCTGCACCAACTGAACATCTGAAAACACCAACAACAACACCTGCACTTACATCTACAGCTGCACCAACTGAACATCTTAACATCAACAATAACACCTGCACTTACATCTACACCTGCACCAACTGAACATCTTAAACACCAACAACAACACCTGCACTTACATCTACACCTGCACCAACTGAACAGGTCAAATCAACAACAATATCACCTGCACTTACATCTACACCTGCACCAACTGAACATCTGGAAACACCAACAAAACACCTGCACTTACATCTACACCTGCACCAACTGAACATCTTAACATCAACAATAACACCTGCACTTACATCTACACCTGCACCAACTGAACATCTTAAACACCAACTATAACACCTGCACCAACTGAACATCTCAACATCAACACCTGCACCAACTAAACACATCAAAAACACCAATACCGGCTGAACATCTTAAAAACACCAACAACAACAACAACAACACCTGCACTAAAACACCAATACCAAAAACACCAAAATCAACACCTGCACCAAATGTATACCTTGAAAACATCAACATCTACACCTGCACCTGAGAGCTCAAAAACAAAACACTTATGTGTACTCTTCAAAAATATTTTGAAATTATATTGAGCTAAGAAGCTACATAAATACCTGCTATATCAGTGAATATATGATCAATTCAACAATAACATAATAAAAGACCCAAATGTTAAACAGAGTCTGATGATAAGCATTTATATGGAAGCATTCTACAGCAAAAGACAAAATTATTACTGAAATTTAAATTATTTTTTTAATATTTTCAAAGTGATGTTTAACTGAGGGAGGAAATGTTTAACAGTTGTTGTAGATCAGTATTATTAAAAATATATATATTTTCTGCTACAGAACACACCACTGTTCAATGACTTGCCTAATTACTTAACTTTCATTCATTTTTATTTGCTTATTCGGGGCCGGGTCACAAGGGAGCAGTCTTAGGAGAGAACCTCAGACTTCCCTCTACCCAGACACTTCCTCCAGCTCCTCCTGGGGGATTCCGAGGCATTCCTCGGTCAGCCAAGAGTCATAGTCCCTGCAGTGTGTCCTGGGTCTACCCCGAAGCCTTCTCCCGGTGGGACACGCCTGAAACACCTCCCCAGGTACTCATCCAGAAGACATCTGTAACAAATGCCCGAGCCCCCTTGGCTGCGGCTCTACTCTAAGCTCCTCTCAGGTGAAAGAGCTGATCACCCTATTTATAAGGGTACGCCCTGCCACCCTTCATAGGAAACTTTTTTCCGCCACTTGTATCCGAGATCTTGCCCTTGCGGTCATGACCCAAAACTTATGTCCAGAAGTGAGAGTAGGAATGTAGATTGATCTGTAAATCGAGAGCTTTGCCTTTCAGCTCAGCTCCTTCTTTACCACAACGGACCATTATATCGACCCATTACTGCTGCCACTGTACCAATCCACCTGTCAATCTCTCGACCTTAGCTTGGGTGATGGGTGAGTCCACCCCTGCATCCCCAGTCTCTGCTTCTTTAATGAAAGACGTGTCAGTGGGGTTAAGGAGATCCTCAAAGTTTTCCTTCCACTGTCTGACAACATCCCCAGTCGAGGTCAACAGCTCCCCAGTTCCTCTGTAACAGTGTCAGTGGAAGTGCTTTTCCCTTCTGAGGTGCCAGATGGTTTACCAGAATCTCTTTGGAGCTGACCTGTAATCTTCCCCCACGGTCCCCCCGAACTCTTTCCAGGCCAGAGTTTTTGCTTCCACAACCACCCGGGCTGCAGCACGCTTGGCCTGTCGGTGCCCATCAGCTGCCTTGGGAGTCCTACAAGCCATTCAAGCCCTGTAGAACTCCTTCTTTAGCTTGATGTTGTCCCTTACTTCTGGTGTCCACAGCTTGGTTAGTGGATTGCCGCCTCGACAGGCCTCACAGACCTTACAGCACCTCACAGCCGCGTCAGCAATAGAGTCGGAGAACATGGACCACTCAGTCTCAATGTCTCCAGCCTCCCTTGGGATCTGGTAAAAACTCTTCTGGAGGTGAGGATTGAAAATCCGTCTGACTTGAGATTCAGCCAGACATTCCTCTTGGACCCTCACAATACGTTTGGGCCTGCCAGGTCTGTCCAGTTTTACCCCCTGCCAATGGATCCAACTCACCACCAGGTGGTGATCAGTTAACAGCTTCTATCCCTCTCTTTACCCAGGTGTCCAAGACATATGAATAGAGATCAGACGATAGAACCTAAAAGTCGATCATTGACCTCCGTCGTAGGGTGTCCAGGTGCCATGTGCACTGATGGACACCCTTATGCTCGAACATCGTGTTTGTTATGGACAAACTGTGATTAGCACAGAAGTCCAATAACCGAACACCACTCTTATTCAGATCAGGGAGACTGTTCCTTCCAATCACGCCTCTCCAGCTATCACTGTCATTACCCACGTGGGCGTTGAAGACCCCCAGTAGAACAACGGAGTACTTAGTCTGAGCACCTTAAAGCACCTCTCCCAAGGCCTCCATGAAGGCCAGGTACTTGCCTTTGTTCGGTCCGTAGGCACAAACCACCGTGAGAGACCTTCCCCTGACCTGAAGGTGCAGAGAGGTGACCCTCTCGTTCAGCGGGGAAAAACTCCAACATGGCAGCTAAGTTGGGGAGCTAGAAGCAAGCCCACACCACCTCACTGCCTCTGACCACGGGCAATTCCAGAGTAGAAGAAGTTCCAGAGGCCTACCTATGCGTGGAGGTGAGCCTAACTATCTCTACTCAGTACTGTTCCACCTCCTGCACAAGCTTAGACTCTTTCCTGCCCAGTAACGCAGCATTCCATGTCCCAAGAGCCAGTTTTTGTGCCCGACGATTGGGTTTTTGTGGTTCTAACCTTTGACCACCAAACATTTCACAATTTACTGGCCCCGTACGGTTCCCCCTGCAGGTGGTGGGCCTGCAGGAGGATGGTCTCGTGTCGCTCTTTCAGGTTGAGCCCGGCCAGGTTCCGTGGGATAAACCGGGCCACCAGGTGCTCGCCTTTAAACCTTAACTGACCTTGTTAACCTGTTTAACTTAGTCAAGCCATTAAATTGATCTTTAAGCTGGTGTTTTGCAAAATACCTAGTAAAATAGTATGTACTGTCATCATGACAAAGACAAAAGAAATTAGTTATCAAAAGGGTTAGGTTTAAAAAGAAGTTCACTGTTAAACAGCACTGGAAAACATTTTTAAAATAGTTTAAAGAAATGTCACAATAGTACTGATTACAGTGACTAAACACTTGTCTTGTAAATTTTCTATTGTACGTCTGCAATATTAACCAAAAGTTTAGAAATTTAACCAAGCCACAGTGAATGTTGGCATATTTCTTATCAGCGAGCCTGCAGATTAAGACGGGATGAGCTCAGAGGTTATTTGTTCCGTATGCAAGATTTGTTTTATAATCTAATCTATTGCATATCATCATTGCTGTTTGTTTTTAAGTCTAAATCTCTCTGCACTTACAGTATGAGTTACAAATGATGTTCAGCTGTTGCATTTTTCTCTTCAAGGGCAATGGTCAGGGAGAACTGTATTTATGTTTATTGATTTTTTATATCGTTAATTTTTTATTCAGTATATAGACAGTTGAATTCATACTGTAGATGATGAGTAGAGCTTTTGAGAAATGTTTCTGTCAGGCTGTCTGTATGTTATAGCATAGCAAACGTCTCTGTTTTCTGAGGTAATCTTTGCACTGTTGAGTTTTGGGCTGCTTGTGCTGAAAGGACAAAGTGATGTGGTTTTTCTTTTGTATCAGAGGTTTCACTTTCAACGTCTCTGCCTCTCTTTTCCTTCTAGCTTTACAAACTTTTATGAATCCCAAAGACTTTTATAGCTGAGTACTATAGCTCTTTATTTATTTATTTTTTCTTTTGTGTAAGTTAATGGAAAGCATCTCTTAATGTTTCTGCCTTGATGATGTTTAAAATGCCTATCATTTTGCCATCAAAAATGTGACTTACTGATTTTATTCATGAAATAAAACAAATGTCAGACACTGAATTTTACAAGAGCGTATCTTGACATTTATTACAAGTAAATTAACAGAGCCTTGAACCTATATTCAATTCAATTCAATTATGCTTTATTTGTATAGCGCTTTTACAATGTAGATTGTGTCAAAGCAGCTTCACATAAATGGTCATAGTAACTGGAATAGTGTGGTTCAGGTTTTAGTGTTTAAGTTCAGTTCAGTTCAGTTTAGCTCAGTTCAGTGTGATTTAATCATTACTGAGAGTTCAAACACTGAAGAGCCAATTCATCGATGCGTAGCTCTACCAATCCTGAACCATGCGAGGCAGTGGCGACAGCGGAGAGGGAAAAAAAACTTCACCTGATGGGAGTGAAGAAAAAAAACCTTGAGAGAACCAGACTCAGTTGGGCACGACCATTTTAATTTCTCCGCTGGCCAAAAGTCTTGTGCAGAGCTTCATTCGCCGTGGTATATGAAGAAATAGTATAGTATAGTATAGTATAGTATAGTATAGTATAGTATAGTATATCTGTTATTGTAAGTACAACTGTGTTTTTGAACCATACTATGGTAAAATACTTGATTTGATCTCTTGTGGTAATTATATTGCTTTGGTAAAATGATAACTATAGTAAAATAAACATATTTTCTGAATGTAGTTTCAAACAAATATAGGGCATACCACATTACAATATACCACAGTTTACTGTAGTAAAAATTAAAGTATAATATAGTATTTTTTTTGTTCACTATAGTTCATTAATAAAGGGTTGTGTTGTATATACGGTACAATACACTACTATGGTTCAAAAACACTAGTATTTGATATTATATACTAGTATTTATATATACACACACACACACACACACACACACACACACACACACACACACACACACACACAAACATACATACATGCATACATACTCACCGGCCACTTTATTAGGTACACCTGTCCAACTACTCGTTAACGCAAATTTCTAACTAGCCAGTCACATGGCAGCAACTCAATGCATTTAGGCATGTAGACATGGTCAAGACGATCTGCTGCAGCTGAGCAGATTCCGAGCATCGGAATGGGGAAGAAAGGTGATTTAAGTGACTTTGAACATGGCATGGTTGTTGGTGCCAGATGAGCTGGCCTGAGTATTTCAGAAAGTGCTGATCTACTGGAATTTTCACGCTCAAAATAAAGTTCTGTGGGCGCAAATGCCTTGTTAATGTCAGAGGTCAGAGGAGAATGGCCAGACTGGTTCCAGCTGATAGAAAGGTAACAGTAACTCAAATAACCACTCGTTACAACCCAGGCCTGCAGAAGAGCATCTCTGAACACATAACACATTTAACCTTGAGGCGGATGGGCTACAGCAGCAGAAGACCACACCGGGTGCCACTCCTGTCAGCTAAGAACAGGAAACTGAGGCTACAATTCACACAGGCTCACCAAAATTGGACAATAGAAGATTGAAAAAAACGTTGCCTGGTCTGACGAGTCTCGGTTTCTGCTGTCACATTCAGATGGTAAGCTCGGAATTTGGCGTCAACAACATGAAAGTATGAATGGATCCATTCGTTGTGTAATGATGTGGTGGTGTAATCATATATATAGTTGAAGTCAGAATTATTAGCTCTTCTTTGAATTTTTTTTTCTTTTGTAAATATTTTCTAAAATGATGTTTAACAGAGCAATGACATTTTCACAGTATGTCTGATAATATTTTTTCTTCTGGAGAAAGTCTTATTTGTTTTATTTCAGCTAGAATAAAAGAAGTTTATAATAAAAAAAAATAGGATCAGAATTATTAGCCCCTTTAAGCTTTTTTTTTCTTCGATAGTCTACAGAACAAACCATCATTATACAATAACTTGCCTAATTACCCTAACCTGCCTAGTTAAACTAATTAACCTAGTTAAGCCTTTAAATGTCACTTTAAGCTGTATAGAAGTGTTTTGAAAAATATCTAGTCATTCATTCATTCATTTTCTTGTCGGCTTAGTCCCTTTATTAATCTGGGGTCGCCACAGCAGAATGAACCGCCAACTTATCCAGCAAGTTTTTACGCAGCGGATGCCCTTCCAGCCGCAACCCATCTCTGGGAAACATACACACACACATTCACACACACACACTCATACACTACGGACAATTTAGCCTACCCAATTTACCTGTACCGGGGGAAACCGGAGCACCTGGAGGAACCCCACGGAAGGCAGGGAGAACATGCAAACTCCACACAGAAACGGCAACTGAGCCGAGGTTCAAACCAGCGACCTTCTTGCTGTGAGGCGACAGCTCTACCTACTGCGCCACTATATTCTATACTACTATATTATTATACTATATACTATACTACACTATATTCTATACCTACTGCGCCACTTTATTCTAAAATTATAATAATGGCTTATTCTTCTGACTTTAACTGTATATATGTATATATATATATATATATATATATATATATATATATATATATATATATATATATATATATATATATATATGTGTGTGTGTGTGTGTGTGTGTGTGTGGATAGATAGATAGATAGATAGATAGATAGATAGATAGATAGATAGATAGATAGATAGATAGATAGATAGATAGATAGATAGATAGATAGATAGATACTGTGTATGATTTTTAAGTATGTTAAGAAACACTTGTATAGTGTATACTTTACATACATACAAACAAATATATAAGTCAAACATAAGTCATCATAGACTAGGAGTCTTAAAATTGGTATTGGTCACATTTGCGAGAGTCATTTTAATTGTAGGCTTAAATAAGATTATAATTTAAGATTTATTTCAAAAGGTTTTTTTCAGTAGATGCCATATAACGACTTGGAGCAGTCTATGGGTTTTAAAATTTAAAATTAATATTTATTTATTTACAGAAATTGTCAAATAATCGAATAATTAATATTATATCATTACATATTAAATAAAATGATAATTGATTATATCCATCACAGGACGGATGCAGAAAGCACATCACATTTTCAACACTAGAGGTCAGCAGGAGATTCTGAGAAAACTAAACGTCCAGATTTGTTTTGAGGTGATGTCTGCGTCCCACTCTCACATCTACAGGGTGAGTGTGTTTTTAAATATCACAAAATGTCCTTTTCTGTCTAGTTATCTGTCCTTGATTTTCTTACACGTAGAAAAAAAGCTTTCAGGAAGTAAACCCTCTAATGAAGAAATCAAAAAGTCTCCTCAACTGAATTCTCTACTTTCCTTGAGCAAACAGTCCTAAACATGCAGTTAAGTGGTTTTTATAAGTAAACTTCACACTGAGCTCAAATATGTGTCCACCTACAGTAACTCACAGTTTTAAGTTAACAATTTATCAACTTAGATTTTTCTACAGTGTAATAGCTGAGCAATGTTGAAGGGATAGATCAAATCAAATCACTTTTAATGTCACATCAGCAGCAGCACATGTGCTATGATGAGTAAAAAGGTTTAGTTTAGTTTATTTGTTGACAGGGTCAATGCACATTAATAAACATTACTGTAAAATGTGCCAGAATTAGCCAAGAATGGCTATTTTTCATCCGTAGACCCCTTACAGAATGTTAAAAATTCACACCTAAAATAGAAGGACAACATAAACATTAAATACACTTTCATATAAAAAATACAGTTAAAAAAGTAAAGAAAAGAAAAAAAGAAAAGAAAAAAAAAACACAAGAACACAAGGTTCTGGCTCCAGACTGTACAAAATACAGAGTGCAAATACAATGACAGTGCAAAATACAGACAGTGCAAATACAACGACAGTGCAAAATACAACAGCATACTCCTTAAAAAAAAAAAAAAAAACAGGACAATGTAAAATTGACAGCGATATGTACAATGAATAGGTGTACACATAGTTGTAGGTATTAGGGTATTATGTAGGTATTATTAGTAGGCAGTATTGTTTTAAGTATGGATTGGTTAAAGTGCAGTGCATGCTACATATTGATGGTGTGCAGTGAGGGGTATGGAAAAGTCTGTGTGGTGTGTGTTTAGTGTTCACCCAAAAATTAAAATTTCCTCACCGTTTACATACAATCACGTGGATCTAAACTTGAATTGCTTTCTCCTGTTGAACACAAAGGAAGATATTCTGAACAATGCTGTAAATAAAATGGCCAGTGCCATTCAAAGTAGGAACAAAAAAATTAATCAGTCAAACTAATAGTCAATACTAATAGTAAAATAATAATAAAGTAATAGTCAATGGCTTCATTTTTCGCCATCATTTTTCAGAATATCTTCCTTTGTGTTCAACAGGAGAAAGAAAGTCAAACAAGTGGAGAATGAGAAAACGATGACAGAATTTTGGTAAACTATTGATTTAAACAAATATACTTTCTTTGTAACGTTATTGTAAGAGGCTACATTATCATATACATTTGTTTATATGACAAAACATGTCTTTTTAACTCAAGAAGGTCCATACTGACTCCAAAGGCAGATACTGATGAGATCAGAGCCTGGTGTGTGGACTTTGGGCGTTTTACAATGTGGTCAAATGCTGATTGGTCAGTTTGAATGTCTCAGCATTTGGGCCTTGGTCACATTGTCAAGAAAGATAGGTGTAAAACTCTGCTCTGTCTTTTTTTCCTGGGCTCTTTTCTGTTTCTGGGCTTTCCTGCTCTACTCCTCTCCTCCTCTGGAGTCTATCTTCTCTGGCTCTATTGCAATCAGGCTAACTCCTGGGCCTGCTCTCTTTGTCTCTTTCACTCTCTCCCTCCTCCTTTGTCTCTCCTTCTACCTCTGGTAACTTTAATTTTACATTTAAGCTGGGTACAGTTTATATCACGTTTTATCATTTCATATTTTATCATTTTATACAGTTATTTTGTAATTAATTCAGTTGTAACCATAGCAAGTTATTGTAATTAAATCATCTCATTTTTAAGTATTTGTGAATTACTTTTGATTTAACATCGACATTTAATTTTTCCATATTGCAATACAATACAATCACATAATATCAACGCTCTCCCACATTTATGGCTATTAATACTGCCCTTATTTCCATTTTTGGTATAAGACGAATGGTTTGACTAGAAATGTACAGTATTTTACTATAATGCTGATAACTTTTTAGTCACTTGGCAGAACTACAGTTCGAACCGCTGTGGTTAAAACCCATTCCTACATTATAAAGCAGGGTTTTTCAAAGTCTAAGACAGTGGGCCTCCCTTTTGACACAACTTATCCATTGGCGCCCCCCTCCTCCCAAACACGCACGCGCACACACACACGCGCGCGCGCGCACACACACACACACACACACACACACACACACAAAATTCTGGAGGTTTTCCTGCTACCTCATCATGCTTGGTTTCAAGGTGTCACCGAAGTTTAGCGGGTCTCATGCTGTCATTAGCCAAAATATCTTGACAAACCACACATAAATGTCGTGGTTCATCAGCTGGTCCTGTCCACAGAAATCCTAAACTCAAATACTGATCATCATATCGTCGTCTTTTGGGTTTAAGCCCTGAACTTGAAGGCTTTGAACCGGGGGGTCTCAGAAACCGATCCATTGTATTAGCAGGCATATACCTGTATTGGCGGGCTTGCCAAACAGAAGCGAATTCACAGCTATGGCCTTCTGGGTAAAAAAGGTTTTCTTATTTTTGACGTATTATTTTTTTTAGCTTTGTTTAAATAAAACGTTTTAAAATTATAAAAAAATACATATAATAATTAAACTTAATAATTATATTTTTATTATATAATATTTTTTCCTGCGCCTCCCCTGACATGCTCTGGCGCCCCCCAGGCGCGTCTCACACTTTGAAAACCCCTGTTATAAAGTAATCATGCCACCTAATTTCCACTAATAACTACCGGGTTATGACCTGCTGTTTATTAGGATACAAACTGTTTATTAGCATTTATAAACTATGATCTTATTCTGCATGCCTAATCCTACCCAATTCCTAAACCCAACTACTACCTTACTAACTGTTTATAAGCATCTAATTAGTAGTTTATTAAGTTAAAACTCTTGATTTGTTAAAAGTTTGTTAATAGCGTTAATAATAATTGTACATTATAATAAAGTGTGACCCAATATAATAATGCAGCACAGTGGCTCAGTGGGTAGCACGGCACTGGTTCGAGTCTCGGTCAGTTGGCGTTTCTGTGTGGAGTTTGCATGTTCTCCGTTAGTCAACTAATTGCCTTAAAAGTAACATTGGCTGACTTTTTTAAGTAAAGTAAACTTTTTTTAAAGTAAAGCCAACTACTTTTACATTGTGTTTTTGTGCTAAAATATCTTCACGTCTTCAGTTTTTGTTGTCCAGGTTGACACATTGCTCCACATGAAGCTGCCATTTAATCTGAACAGGGGATCAGCAAGTAATCACAACTATTCGCTCCAGATAAAAATTCATTCCGTTCATCTTGGCCTGAAAGAAGAGTAATCCCAAGACAACAAAAGATTAAGATACACTGCATGGCCCTGATGGCAAAGTTTAAAGCCGCCATAAATTACATGTCATCTTGTTCACTGGGGAACAGATCACCGGTCATGAAGTCAGAGAATATTATGAGTCAGGATTTATTTCTAGGCCAAAGAAATGCTTTCTAAGAAAATCTGCCTGTCCCTTGAAGATTGTGAAGGGATATTGTGCACACTCACTCAGGGATGGACTGGGACTAAAAATCAGCCCTGGCAGTGTAGCCACACCAGCCTACATTACCACACCGACACAGCCCCATCCACGGACACGCACAACTACTACTTGTGTTGGTGTACAGATGGTGAAATAATATAAGCAGTACTATATGTAAGAGATATTTAAACATTTAATGCATGTGACTGGAACAAAAACAACCTGTTTATAACAAATTTAAACGTGCAATCATTTCATTCCTTCATTTTCTATTCGGCTTAGTCCCTTTACTAATCTGGGGTAGCCACAGTGGAATGAACCGCTAACTTATCCAGCATATGTTTTATGCAGCTGATGCCCTCCAAGCTGCAACCCATCACTGGGAAACCCCTATACACACACATTTTCATACATGCACTACGGACGATTAGGCCTACCAAATTCACCTATAGCACATGTGTTAGGACTTGTGAGGGAAACCCACACGAACATGCAAACTCCACACAGAAACACCAACTGACCCAGCCGAGGCTTGAACCATTGACCTTCTTGCTGTGAGGTGGCAGCGCTACCCATTGCGCTGCACCCTTTCGAGACTATTTCGGTTAATTTTATGCAATTGTCAGCGTCTGACTTTAGAGCAATTTTTTGCCTTCTCTGAGCTTTTCGGCACCGCCTTTCCTTTTTTACGGTCCACCTATGACAATTAGCTTGGGTTGCACTTACTTTTTGTTTGACATTCTTGCCAGATTTTGATTAAGTCCATGTAACCTCTGATTGGGTTGGCCCATCTCGAAACCAGCCGGCCATCACTGATTGGGCGAGTGCTTAACATTTATTATTATTATTACTATCATCATCATCATCATCATCATCATCATCATAATATTCACATCTTGCTAGAGATAACAGCTGCCTGCATGTAAAAACAATACATATAAAAAAAATAGTTATACCGGCCCACATTTAAAAAATGGTCCAGCCTCTCTGGCATTTGCCAGAATTACCAGATGGCCAGTCCGCCCCTGTTCTCACTACAGAAATGACAACAGATTTTCTCCAAACGTTGTTTCAGCATGCTATGGCTGCATTTTTTTATTATACACTCTAAGAAAGAAAGGTATGAGAGCTGTCACTGGGGTGGTACCTTTTCAGAAGGTACAAATTTGAACCTAAAAGGTCCATATTAATACCTCAAGGGTGCATATTAGTACCTAAAAAGTACAAAAGTGTTCCTCTTATAAAATGTTGGCACTAATATATACTTTTGAGGTACTCTTTAAGTACGGATGTGTACCTGTTGAAAAGGTACCACCCCAGTGTTCCTTTATTTCTGAGAGTGTAGGTAATGTTTTGTTTTTGTAACTTAACCTCAGTTTTTCAGACTCTTACAAAAGCTGGGTTGTTGTGACTCAACGGTGGGTCAAATATAGGCAAATCCAATCATTTCAGTTACATTTAATTTCAAGAGTTCACACTTAGCTGATGATTGATAATAAAGCTTGTTTGGAGTGCTGTCCCGGGAGAGAGCCCTGAACCTATAAGATCCTCGAGCCCTGGGCTCCCTCCCATTGCAGGGTGAGAGGGGAGTTTGAGCTCGGGTAGATCTCGATGACCTGCCTATTGTAGCTAAGTGTCAGATATGGATGCTGAAAAGGTGTACTCAAAGCTTGGCTAAAATATTTTGGATTAATTGTTTAGGGTGCTTGTTTTTGAACTGTGGGAGGAAACCGGAGGACCCGGGGAAAACCCACGCGAGCACAGGGAGAACGAGCAAAACACGCACAGAAATGTCGCCTGGTTTGGAAGGGAATTAAACCAGGGGCATTCTTGCTGTGAGGCAACAGCGCTTATCACTGGCCACCGTGTCCGCCATTTGAAAGGAGGGAAAGTAGGGTTGGGTGAAGGGTTTCTCCAAGACGAAGATATTGAGATAACATCTGGTTATTTATAGTGAGTTTAAAGCAATGCTTTGTAGTTATTTGTAAATATTAGGAAATTAATTACTATTTATTAACTCATGGGAACGTTAATGTAATACAGCTGCTATATATACCTTCGACCCAAAGCGCATTAGTAGAGTTTCGTTTTTGGCCCTTCATATTAAAAAGTTTGGACACTCCTGGGGTCCGTTCTTCGTACGTGGATTACTCAGTTAGCTGGATTTGGATATTGACGATTTGACACGATCCAGGATCGTTTCGTTCTTCAAAGCTGATCCGAGAGTTGTCATAGCAACAGTTCTGCTAGGTCAAACCTGATCGGGAGCAGGTTCAATTCATATAAACAGGATTAGATCGGCTCAGTTCAAGAAAAGATAATAAAGTATGTTCCGAATTCTGATATTTTCTTACAGTAGTTGTTACACTTGGGAAAATGGTAAATATTTTTAAACTATATATATATATATATATATATATATATATATATATATATATATATATATAAAGTTATAGTCATTAATAAAATAAATAAAGTTATACATATTAATAAAACTTATGCAATCTGCACCCTCGAAATGAAAGTACAAAGACTGCCACCTGGCGGTGCAAAGAGAAATTGATATGAACTTGTTAGATCACTTTAGTACAAATTGTGTATAATAGAAATGCACAATATGTGACTTTTTAAAAAAGCAATAATACATTTATGCAGTCATGAACATGTTTTGATAGTTAATATGCCGGTGATTTGATGCTTCACAAAAGTTGCAGACGCCCTTACCGATATCAAAATGCTTTTGCAAACAACCAGTTATTCTTTACACCGATTAAAAAAACAGCTACTATAATAAGGAAAATCTTCTCTAAATGTAGAACTAAATACACTGATTGAAATACATGATGAATACATGAAAGTGTAAAGCCTGCCGCTCTTAACAAATGTGTAATGTTATTGCATGTCATATTTAACAAACCGTTTACTACTAATTTGATGTAATTTTGCTCACATGGATAATTGAATATTAATCAGATGATGTCATTAGGCTGCTGTGCCGTCAGCCAATCGTTGCATTGCTGATCATGATTTCGAGGATCGATAGATATGTCCTTCATAACACACGCTTGGTCACATTTATCCAGACATTCTAATCTGATTCGCGAACTTGTTTGAAGAACCAAATTAGCCAGAGATCAGTTATCAAGATTAAAAGATCCAGGATCTGCCAAAACATCTTAGATCATTTAAGCGAGGTACGAAGAACGGACCCCTGATATGCACACTTTGAATGTTGAAATGGGATTCAGTCAATAAAAAAATATAGAACAAAAAAAAGTGTCTAATGTGCAATAAAATCTGCCTGCTGCACGCAGAACAAAGCTGAGCAGTCTTTGTGATTACATGTGCTGTAATATTATTGCTAGTCCCCTTCATGCCATGTTAATCCAAAATGCGAAACATTCTCTCGTTTAAGCAGACAGTTCATTTCATGTCCACCACATTTAGATCATGGTTACATTAAAGCATGATGTTACACAAGGATGATTTTTTTTTTTTTCAAGACAGGCTAAAGAGGCTTATGTCGACCTTTACATGTTGCGCTGTCCCACTGAAAAATCAGATTGCTTTTATGCATCGCACTCAATCTAGCATGCCTTTTCCACTGCATTTCACTGTATTATTCATTCAGTTTCCTTTGGCTTTAGTCCCTTATTTATTAGAGGTTGCCACAGTGGAATGAACCGCCAACTATTTCAGCATATGTTTTATGCAGCAGATGCCATTCCATCTGTAACCCAGTACTGGAAAACACCCACCCACACACACACACACACACACACACTCACACACACTCACACACACACACACACACACACATGTTTGTTTTTGTGAAAAGTGGGGACATTACATAGGTTTCCGTTCATTTTATACTGTCCAAACCGTATATTATATTGCCCCCACCCCACCTCTAAACCCAACCATCACAGGAACTGTGTGCAGCTGTACTCTCTGATTAAACTCATTCTGTAGGATTTTTAAGCATTTTGAGAAATGATGACGTCATCAATGTCCTCATATTTCACCTCCTTTTTGTAATACCTGTGTCATACCCATGTCATTATACAGATTTGTGTCTTGATATGTCACAAAAACACGTACACACACACACACACACTCACTACGGACAATTTCGCTCATCTACTTCACCTATAGCTCTAGGCTTGGGCGGTAATATGGTATACCACGAGATCTAAAAATACCATTTTGAGGCCTGTCAACAAAAACAATGGTCCCAACATATTTCCTGTTTTACATTTTTAATTTCTACAGCTTTCGAGAATTCAAAAAGAGTCACATACTGTATTGATAAATAATGTTATGATGCTGTTTTAACATTAAGTTATGATTGTATTGCCTCTTGTAACAGTTATGAAATAGTTTGATAACAAGCAGGAAATGTTCATGGGCCAATGACCACATTGAAATGGTCTATAGCAACGGTATCAGTTTCAATACCGTTATACTGTCATAAAAAGCTATGCACTTACATTAGAGATAAGGATTAAATATAATTTATGTAATGCCTAAAAATGCGTGATTGTCATCATGGGGACAGTGTGGAGGATAAAAAGAATTTGCATGTTCTCCCTGCATTCGCGTGGGTTTCCTCCGGGTGCTCCGGTTTCCCGCACAGTCCAAAGACATGCGGTACAGGTGAATTGGGTAGGCTAAATTGTCCGTAGTGTATGAGTGTGTATGTGTGAATGTGTGTGTGGATGTTTCCCCGGGATGGGTTGCGGCTGGAAGGGCATCCGCTGCGTAACAACTCGCTGTTGGCGAGTTCATTCGGCTGTGGCGACCCCGGATTAGTATAGGGACTAAGCAGACAAGAAAATGAATGAATGAATGAAAAAGATTCTACCAATCAGGTCGCTTAAAAAAAAACAGCGTGGCATTAGCATGCCTAAAACTCAATGCTTCATGTGTTTATCAATTTAACTGCAGTCGTGACACCAACATTTCTGACCAAGTTCTGGGTAATTAACTTAGCTGAGACTTGGCCCAGCTATGGTCCATGTTTGTCCCCTGTATGGAAGCCAGACTTGGTGCAGTCTTGTATCGTAATTCACTGATCTGGGCCAGACAAATTTTGCTATGTGGGCTATATCCCATCCTTTCTTCCAGATTAGGAGTTTTCGCCTGTTCCAGGTTAGTTAGATTGATTCTTGGATCTATAGTATAATCTGCAGGAGTCTGTCATGTTAGCATGAGGACGCTTGTCATATAGACTGAATTAGAGTAATGCTGTTATTGCCGGTGAGGTTTTAGCTAAGATGTAGGATTATGGAGAGAGATATAATCCCACATCTTTCAATCCCAGCGTGCCGTTGACTGCCGCGGAGAGAGAACAGAAGTGATGCCTGGATTACAGTGTTAAAGAGACGGATGAGCTGAACACACACACACACACACATACACAGTCTCTCAGGGCGACCCATTAAGCTTTTTCATTTGCTGGGTTTTGTATAGGATGAAAGAAGGTGGTCAAAAAAGAGTGTTTTCTGTGAATGATTTTGTTTTCTGTGAAAGATATTTGCTAATGGTTTTGTTTAGAGTGCACCTTTTTCGTTAAACATTTCTTTTAACCATTCATTTTTTCTTTTAATTACATATATGGATGAAAAAAAGATATACTCTTGGTAAATAAAAAATGTTTTACTTACACCTCTGGCAAACAAATTTGGTTTGTCTAAAAAAAAAAGTCATATAATTTTGACATCGTTTTTGAAAACAAAACAATATATGAGACCATGTTATATGCAAAGGGCACTTATGATGAAAATCCTCTTTTGTGAGCTGTTTGGACAGAACTGTGTGTAGGTATAGTGTGTCCACAGTCATATTAGAGTGATATAAACACAATGGGCCCTATCATACACCCGGCGCAATGTGGTGCAAGGCGCGGCGCAATACTTGTTTGGTAGTTTCAGCTTGGCGCAAGAGTCATTTTGAGGCGTTGCGCTACGCTGTTTAAATAGCAAATGCATTAGCGCTCATTTGTGCGCCTATAGGCGTTCTGGTCTAAAAGGGAGGCGTTCTGAGGCGGATCGCTGGCGCGTCGCTATTTTGAGAAACTAAAATAGATTTTTCATTAGACCAAAACTAACCCGGTCTAAACTCCAGCGCAGAGTTGCGCCTCGCTTACACACTGCTTAATACGCACAAGAGAGCAATAGGCAAATATCTTTACATATGAAAACATTTTAATATTAAGGATATATATAGGATATAATAAGAATAGATATAGAATATAAATATAAAGGATTAAAATATTACAAAACATATTATTTTCTAGCTTACATAAATATGAAAAATCACTGCTTTTATGTCTTCTTTATCTCGGGAGGCTTTTTTAGTTCATTCATAACAATTTGCTTTTGTATAGTGTTTATATTTGTTTTATTAAAAACAAGCTTAGATTTGCCCACCTGCATGTCAGGTTTTAGACCATATGAGGCACAGCATGAGTTTTTGGATATAACTCAGGTTTTTGAGCACATTTTGTTATTATTGTTCATTTATTTGTTTGCTGGAAATTAGAACTGAATTTAGAAATAGTTTTGAAACAAATATTTGTGCTTAACAAACAAAAGTAATTATTTATAGAATAATTGATGTCTGTGCGTAAAGGTTTCCCTATCCAAGAGCGAAAGTGAAAGTAGATCCATTATCTCTCATCCTCACGCAGTAGATGCTCTGTTGAACAGCTTTCGGTTAAGAAAACTGTGAACTGTTTGCTTGTGAAATGCTCATTTTTTCCACTTAGACTTACTTTACGTCCTGTTAATAGCGAATGTGCTTATGGTGCGACGCAGCTGGCTCTTAAAGGTAATGGGAGATGAGGCTCTAATTGGTTTATTCTCAAAACACATCTATAACTCATTAACAAAATAAACTCAACCCTTTTAGCCCATGCGCCACGGCGCAAAGCGGATTTCCCCGTCCGTAAATTAGCAAAAATGCGTTCTAACATGCCCTGAAAGTGTTTGCGCCCTGCGTTTTGCGCTCTGCGCATGGACCGTCAAAATAGAGCCCAATAAGTCTCTTTTTTTTAATTTCCTGACTTTAAAATAATATCCAAATCCCTCCCCTTTTGAGGCCCATCGCATCGTGATGTAGGAGTGCGTTTTGCCCGCCCACCAAATTGATTGACAGGCGCATATTAACACGTCTCTATAGTAAACAGTGAAAACACAGTGATCAGTTTCGGCAGTCTAACATGTCGTCCACGACCACTCTCTTGGCTGGCGCGAATAATAATCAAGTAAACATATTACATGAGTTCAGCAACACGGTAAATATTAAATCATGTACCTGGTAAACACAGTAAAAACACAGTGATCAGCTTCAACAGTCTAACATGTCGTCCTGCAATGATGGGTGTATATTAGCAATTATAAAGTGGTCTGCACAAAGAAAAGATGCTTTGTGAATAATAAAAACAAAAAGATCAATAAAAATATATATATATTTTAGAGGAGCACTCTCTCACCACGACCACTCTCTTGGCTGGCGCGAAAAATAATGACCTGTGCTGAACTAGTTTATAACATGGCACCAGCCAATGAACAGAGAGGGGAGTCATTTAGAATTAAAGGGCCATGGACATAAAAGAAAAGCAAGTGGAAGCACTTTTATAACCTGTTACTCTGGATAAAATGGCAGTAGGGCTGCACGACTAATCGAAAAAAGATCACGATCTCGATACGACCCTACACATGATCCTAATTCAGCTTTTCTATGATTCAGCCAATTATATTTTAAAGGTCAGGAGAGAAGAAAAGGAGGCCAAAGAAGTCTTCACAGGAACATTGACACCTCCAAATGGTGTTAAAAATGTCACATACTGTGTTTATATGGTATAATTTCGGCCAAAATTTCATTTCTGTCTTCATGTAACGATGTATTCATGGCCGTGAAGTCGCGTGTGAGCTGTTTACTGCCGAGAACATGCGCGTGCACAAAAATGACACCTACTTTAGTGAAAACAACCTGCATATGCTGTGAATAACAGGTAATAAAGTTGTAAATAACGTTCAGTTTGTTGCACAGAGCGATTGTTTGAGGGCCAGTGGGAGGTTTGATTTGCATGTGTGTGTTTTTTCTCACGGTGACAGCAGCCATGAGCCGCACTAGGAAGTGAAACCTGTGCGCACATCATTTAAATGATCACATTGCATTTTAGAGTTATGATTACGACAAGCATTTCAAATTTTTTTTCTTTCATAGTGAACACAAAGTGTTGTGCATGAAAATAAATGTTTGCTGTGTCAGTCTAACAACCTTCGCCTATAAATAATGGATGTCAATGACAGATGACAAGCACGTGTCTCAAACATAATAATTAAATTTTATAATTATGAATAGTTATATTCTAATGTCATCGCTTTACTGTGAATTAACAAACTGGACATATTAAAAGTCTGTTTAAGTCCCCCATAATACAAAATTTAGCATTTTAAGCAACAGTAGAGCTACACATAGGCCTAATACTATTGTTGTTTTACCATATGCTTGAGAATAAACAATAATAATAGGCTAATCATATTAACCTTTATTTTACATCTACAGAATCGTGAGAAAGAATCGTGATCTTGATTTTAAGCAAACAAAAATCATGATTTACATTTTTGCCAGAATCATGCAGCCCTAGTTGGCGGTTCATAAGCCGAAGGAAATTGATGAAGGAAATTGATGAAGGATGAAGGAAATGAAGGAAATTGATGAAGGAAATGAATGAACCATTTCACTAAGTGAAGTTTATTCATAAACTAATTTCGAGAGGATAACGTGCTTATGATTTATCACGGCCGGTCCCGTTTTTGCTAATCACTATCTTCCAATCATATAAGCCCTAAGCTACTATAAATAACCACAGTTTTAATTTCATCTTTGTTTGGAAGAAACCCCCCCTTCCTCCCCTATTCTCCTCCTTTACCTCTGATTGGGCGGTACGGCGGCCCAGTGGTTAGCACTGTGAGCCCCACAGCAAGAACACTGCCAGCCCTGGTCCCATGAACCAGTGGGTGTTTCTGTGAGGAGTTTGTATGTCCTCCCCGTGTCCGCGTGGGTTTTCCCCGGGTTCTCCGGTTTCCTCCCACCATCCAAAGACATTCAACATACATAACAATCAAGCATTTGTCTAACCCCTTGTGTTCCCTTAGCTACCGCAGTCGGGGAGTTCTGAGATCCACCGAGCTCAGGCTCCCCTCTCGCTCTGCCAACGGGAGGAAGCCCCGGGCTCGAGGATCCCTTGAGCTCGGAGCTCTCTCCCGGGACAGCATGCCAAACAAGCTTTTATAAATCATCAGCTAAGTGTGAACTCTTGAAATTACAAGCAAAAACTGCAAAAATACAGACTTTATGGTCAAAATTAAATTATTAGCTGTTTAATACTGATAATAATTTGCATTTAAACTGTGAAGTTACACAAAAAACACGTTACACTTTCAGGTTAATCACCATAATTTCAACGCTTTATTGCGTTATTTTGTAAAATTGTTTTGTGCATTTGCAGTGATTTATTTTAAGTGCAGTTTTCCCATCTGTAATAGCCAAACATTTACTGAATTAATTCTTATTTCTACAGAAAAAAAAAACAACTACAACTGATTCCTCTTCAATAAAAAGGTTATTTTATGTCAGATTTGATTACTTCTGTAATAGGTAAGTCACTTTGGATGAAAGCTTGGTCACACTTTAATTTGATGGTCCGTTTGTTGAATTTAAGTTACATTGCAACTAAATTCTCATTAGATTATAAGTACTGTAAGCTTGGAGTTAGAGTTAGTGTAAGTCGACAAGTACTTGCAAAGTTTCCTATAATCAGTTAAATGTCTGTTGAAGGAGCAGTATCAATTCAATTCAATTCAGCTTTATTTGTATAGCGCTTTTACAATGTAGATTGTGTCAAAGCAGCTTCACATAAATGGTCATAGTAACTGGATCAGGGTAGTTCAGGTTTTAGTGTTTAAGTTCAGTTCAGTTTAGCTCAGTTCAGTGTGGTTTAATGTCATTACTGAGAGTCCAAACACTGAAGAGCAAATTCATCGATGCGTAGCTCTACCGATCCTGAACCATGCAAGCCAGAGGCGACAGCGGAGACGGAAAAAAAAACTTCAACGATAGGAGAGTGAAGAAAAAAAACCTTAAGAGAAACCAGACTCAGTTGGGCATGACCATTTTAATTTCTCTGCTGGCCAAAGTTCTTGTGCAGAGCTGCAGTCTCAGCGGTGGAGGCTGATATTATAATATCAGCAGATATTACGCAGACAGTCTACTAATACTCAAATGGACCATCAAAATAAAGTGTTACCAAAAGCTTTTGTCGGGTGAATAAATGTAAATGCAGTAATAACTGATAATGGGAATCATTTCTAGTGACTTGCTGTGGATGTCGGTCTGAAGACGCACTGGATGGAGCAGATAATGGAACGAACAGAGCGTCATGTGACTCAAGCAAACGGCTCCCACAAGTAGGTCGCAGTGTGTTTGTCTATTACCGTTACTGATCGTGTGTGACTAAACACTCTCAGTCTGAGCGGAGACACACACACACACACACACAGACAGACAGACAGAGATGCGTGAAACCGAAGACAGAGATCATGAGTGGCTCTGCGCTCAGCTCTGACTTGTTGAACTCTTCTTCTTCATCTTATTATTCTTCTTCTTCAGTGTTTGTTGCTGTATCTTCAGTTTGGTGATGGAGCCACAGAGGCAGATTTACAAAAGACTGGACGTCCCGGATCATGTGCATTACATCATCGCCTTCCTCATCCTCATCATCGGCACTTTGGGAGTTTCTGGAAACGCTCTGGTCATGTTCGCCTTCTACAGGTACAAGCTGAGCTGGTTATGATCACGAGTATGCAGTCTTTTACCTTGCTTTAGAAGGTTTAAATGAACACTTTACTGTTTACTGTACTGTTTTAACTGTTTGACAAACAGTTTTAAACACATTAATGCTGTCAAACATGATTTCGATTGGAATTCTTGCACTTTTATTAAGTAATAAAAAACAAAACATTAAGATAAAAACATTTAATTATATAAAATATAGTTAGGTAAATATGTATTTGTAGAACTGTGGTTTAATCTTTTTTTTATATAAATTTTTGGCTAAAAAGTGCACATATGTGACCCTTGACCACAACTGTCTTTTATTGCATTGGTGTATTTTTGAGAATAACATACACTTTAAAAATGACAGTGATTTCAATGGTTAAAAAAACTGTAAAATGCTACAATAAAAATTCGTAACCTGGCTAACAGTATGTTTCTTTAATATATACGGCGAGTAACGTAAATTGACTTTTCCAGAATTGCCTGCATTGTTAACATTACTGTGGATCGTTTTAGTTGTTTCCCTATCACTAATGTAACTACATTAGAGATTTATGTTACATCTAATGCTGAGAAACAATGTTTATTTCATGACTTTAATTTTATGCGTGTTACTATACTGCTGTTTAGTGGCTGTGTGAATGACACTATAAGCACCTTTTATACACTGATGCATTTATCTGATGGTTGTGGGAAAAGTTGTTTGGGATGAGCGTTGGTAACTGTCTCATCACCACCTGCATTTGGCTGTGTTAACGTGTCTGTCTGTGTAACAATAGATGTGTAGATGTGGGTAATTCAAAATACAGACATATTACATCTATAAATTAATGTAATATGGTAGATTACTGTAAAAATGAGGAATTCCTTTTACGGTTTGTACTGTGTTTTTAACAGTGAAATACTGACAAGCACATGAACTGCCATTTTCTTAGTGTACATAAAACATATAAAATAATATAAATATATATATATATATATATATATATATATATATATATATATATATATATATATATATATATATATATATATATATATATTTATTTATTTATTTATTTATTTATTTTTTTTTTAAAGATGAAAATCTTTTGGACATTATGAAAAAATCTCTTAACTTATTTTAGGAGGTTTGAAGTAACACTTTACATTTAACTGTTTGACAAACTATTTTCAATGCATTTAAGCTGTCAAACATGATTTTAATTGGACTTCTTGCACTTTCATGTATCTATGAAAAACACAACATGAAGGTTAAAAGATATCTGGTGAAAGTAAACATGTATTTATGTTAGGTGTATTTGGGTTCCACAGTTGATTTGTGTTTGAGCAACATGAAGGAATTGAATTAATTTATTAATTTTAATTTTTAATTTCGGGCTTAGTCCCTTTATTAATCTGGGGTTGCCACAACGGAATGATCCGCCAACTTATCCAGAATATGTTTTTACGCAGTGGATTTTTAAGAAGAGCCAAACATACATCAAAGATGTATAAAACATATGTTTATTTTAAGACCACAGTCATTCCAATATGAGTTCATGAGTTCACACTTGCAGTCGTTTAAGTATAAGGGGAGAGGGCTCTGAGCTCAGGGAGACACCACAACTCGAGTTATTCCACTTATCAGGAAACAAAGAGGAGTTGGGATTCGAGCGCAGTATCTAGCCCCGGACCCAGAACGCTCCTCCCCGGGAATGTAATGCTTAAGAGGTGAGGTGTCGGGGTGGTGGAGGGATGCTAAAGTCGTGAGATGCTGCAGGTAAGACAGCTTTGGTAAATATAGGGGTTTGTTCAAGAACTGATTTGATAATCGAATAATTGTCAATGACGTATTTGATACTGAATCTTCTGCGCATGCTCCTCCCGAAATTTGTTTACAAAACATCACGTAAAGATCATATTGATTACGAATAGGCTATCACTTAACTTATTTTAGAAGGTAAGAATTTACATTCAACACATTCATGCTGTCAAACATGATTCTTGCACTTTTATTTTATTTGAATTACTTTACACTTTTTACTGTAAAAGTGTTTATACGAGACCCTGGACCACAAAAATATTAAATTACATCCACTATAAAAAGATCCACACTATTCAATTATGTTGGCCCAACACAAATCGATTAGGTTAACTTAACACATTTTAGTGGATTAAACATAAGACAGTTAAGTTGTCCTCAAAAAAACCTCAAGACTTGTGTTGTTTCTAACATTCATTCATTCCTTTATTTTGTTTTTCGGCTTAGTCCCTTAATTAATCTGGGGTCACCACAGAAAAATAAATCGCCAACTTATCCAGCATATGTTTTACACAGCAGATGCCCTTCCAGCTGCAACCCATCTCTGGGAAACATCCATACACACCCATTTACACACACATACTATGGACAATTAAGCTTGTCTAATTCACCTGTACCACATGTGTTTAGATTGTGGGGGAAACCGGAGCACCCGGAGGAAACCCACGTGAACGCGGGGAGAACATGCAAACTCCACACAGAAACGCCAACTGAGCCAGCCGAGACTCGAACCAACGACCTTCTTGCTGTGAAGCTACAGCACTACCCACTGTGCTTCCGTGTCGTCCCTTATTAATTTTGACAATTTTAAGTAGATTGAACATAAAACAATTGTGTGGTTACAGCTTAAATTCAAATATGTAGCTTGAACAATCAACAAATGTCTTTTTTTCTTTTTTGAGTGTGGCTTAATCAGTTTTTAAATCACTTTTTGGCTGAAAAGTGCATACTGTATGTGACCCTTGACCACAACATTCTTTTATTGCATTGGTGTATTTTTGAGAAGAGCCAAACATACATTGAGATGTATAAAATATCATTTTATTTTAAGATGACAATCATTCGAATATGAGGTAAGGATCATATTGATTACGATTACGTGTAGGCTATCACTTAGCTTATTCTAGAAGGTAAGAATTTACATTCCACACATTCATGCTGTCAAACATGATTCATGCACTTTTATTTTATTTAAATTACTTTTTGGTTTAAAAGTGTTTATATGTGACCCTGGACCACAAAAATATTAAATTACATCCACTGTAAAAAGATCCACACTATTCAATTATGTTTGCCCAACACAAATCGATTAGGTTAACTTAACACATTTTAGAGGACAAGTAAGTTGTCCTCAAAAAAATCTCAAGAATTCTGTTGTTTCTTACATTCATTTTGTATACTTTATTTTGTTTTTCGGCTTAGTTCCTTATTTATTTCAGAGTCGCCACAGGGGAATGAATCACCAACTAATCCAGCATATGTTTTAAGCAGCGGATGCCCTTTCAGCCACAACCCAACACTGGGAAACACCCACACACTCTCATTCACACACATACACTACGGCCAATTTAGTTTCTTCAATTCACCTATAGCTCATGTGTTTGGACTGTGGGGGAAACCGGAGCACCCGGAGGAAATCCAACTGAACACGTGGAAAACATGCAAACTCCACACAGAAACATCAACTGACCCAGGTGGGACTCGAACCAGCGACCTTCTTTCTGTGAGGCAAAAGTGCTAATCACTGAGCCACCGCGCTGCCATGTGTGTTGTTTCGTATCATTTTAAATAATAAGTTTGAACAAGCAGCAGACATTTGTTTTTGAGTGTGAGTATATTTTTGAGAAAAGCAAAATCTACATTTTCAAAGTTAAAGATTTTTGAGAAAAATTATTAGATTAAGAAAAAATTATTTTTCATGAAGACATTTAGTAAATTTGTACTGTAAATACTCTATATCTCAACAGAGAATTTAATTTCAACTTTTAAGATGATTTTCTCAATATTTTTAAGCCCTCAGATATCAGAATTTTTTGAAATAATTGCATCTCAGAAAAATGTCCTATATCTAATTTTTTAAATCTCAATTTCCAAAAAATGTACGCTTAAGGTTGGTTTTGTGGTTCAGGGTCACATGTTAATATGATGTTGTAAAAGCTGCATGTACATTAATTATGAAACAATTAGCAAAATGTCCCTCATTTAAAAGAAAACTTTGAATGATGTAATATCAACAATAATAATACATACATTTTTATTGTTTTAGTCAGTTTATTTATTAATTTTCTTTTCGGCTTAGTCCTTTTATTAATCAGGGGTCGCCACAGGGGAATGAATCACCAACTAATCCAGCATATGTTTTAAGGAGCGGATGAAATAAACCACCGACTTATGCAGCATATGTTTTAGGCAGCAGATGCCCTTCCAGCTGCAACCCATATCTGTGATGACATCCATACACACTCATTCACACCTATACACTACGGAAAATTTAGCCTACCCACTTCACCTGTACCGCATGTCTTTGGACTGTGGGGGAAACCTGAGAACCCGGAGGAAACCTACACGAACGCGGAGAGAACATGCAAACTCCACACAAAAACGCCAGCTGAGGCTCGAACCAGTTACCTTCTTGCTGTGAGGCGACAGCACAACCTACTGCACCACCGCATTGCTTATGTTAGTATTCATATTTTAATATTTATAATTTAAAATGGGCAGGACAAACTTCAGTAAATATTTATAATTTAGAAATATTAATAAAAATATTTTCCAGGTTTTTTTTCTCTAGTTTTCTCTTTTACTCTTTTGTTGCAGAATATTTTCTTTTATTTATTTACATTTTAAATGAATTACTTTTTGTCATGATCAGGTGAATCGATGCTTTTGAAAACACTATTGGTTAGGTTTAAGGAAGGGGGTTGGTGGGGGTATTGGTTGGTCAGTCAGTCAGTCAGTCGTCAGCGGCCTCTGGTGGATTTACGTGAGAAGAGCGGGCAAGATTGGCACTTGCAAAAGAAATTTGAGATTTTACAAAGCCTACACAGCGGCCTCTGGTGGATTTGCGAAAACAAAAACTGCAAAAAATGTAGCTTCTGGGATGTATTTTGTGATCTCCAGAAATGTAGATGGGGGTATGTATTAGTAATGAGCCTGGGTTTTGCATTGTATTATTATTATTATTATTATTATTATTATTATTATTTTATTATTATTACTACTACTACTACTACTACTACTACTACTACTACTACTATTAATATGAATATTATTACTATTAATATTAATATTATTACTATTATTATTATTCTTAATAGTATTAGTAGTAGTAATAATAATATGAATATTATTACAATTATTGTTAATATTATTACTATTATTATTATTATTATTAATAATAATATTAGTATTATTGCTATTATTATTATTATTATTATATAAAAATAAAATACATTATAAAATGACACATTAGTTAAACATGTTTGGTTTTTATGTCTTAACATTTTAAAAGAGAATATATTTAAAAATAAGTCAAAAAGTAGTAAAAATGTTGCTCTCAGTTTTTTGCGAGATCATGCCTCTCAGCTATTAGATAATCCCTCCAAGAAAACGTTATGAACTTCAATTGTTGTAGTGAATTAGGTCAGTGTGGTAAAACTAGAGCAAACAGTGAAATGCTAGTATAAAGCTTCTGTTTTCTTTTCTTCTGTATCCCCATTCACTCAGATTAAAGTTACCACCACTGGATAGCCATAATCCTCATTTGCAAAAAACGCTTCTAATGTATTGAATATAGGCCAGATGTGCTGGAAATTAGGAATACTGTGAATGAGATATAAATAACCAGTCTAATGCATTTACATAAGTGGATGCAATTATTGTAATCATGGGCTTTTGTGGAGAGTGGAAGGAAATTGACTTCTTTTCCAGGAATCCCGGGAATCCCTAGAACTGCAGGATATCAATAGAATGAGAGTCAATGGGGTGTTTGATCTGTTTGATGGCAGCTTTAGCAAATAACCCTTATTTACCTCATGTAACTTCCTTTTTATTTTCATCATTCATTAATTTTCCTTGGGCTTAGTCCCTTTATTCATCAGAGGTCGCCACAGCAGAATGAACTGCCAACTATTCCAGCAAATGTTTCACAGAGTGGATGCCCTTCCAGCTGCAACCCATTCATTCACTCATGTTCTTTTCGGCTGAGTCCCTTTATTAATCTGGGGTTGCCACAGCAACCACCAACTTATCTAGCAAATGTTCTACGCTGCGGATGCCCTTCCAGCTGCAATCCATCACAAACATCCATACACGCTGATTCACACACATACACTATAGACAATTTAGCTTACCCAATTCACCTGTACAGCATGTTTTTGAACTTGAGGGGGAAACCGGAGCACCAGGAGGAAACCCACGCGAATACAGAGAGAACACGAAAAATTCACACAGAAGCGCCAACTGACCCAGCCGAGGCTCAAACCAGCAACCTTCTTGCTGTAACCCAATACACCCATACACACTCATTCACACATATACACTATGGCCAATTTAGTTTATTCAATTCGCCAATACTGCATATCTTTGGACTGTGGGGGTAACAGGTGCACCTAGAGGAAACCAACACCAACACAAAGAGAACATGCTAACTCCACGCAGAAATGACAACTGACCAAGCTGGGCTTATTTTATTCTTTTACTTTTATTTTTTTTAGATTATTATTTTGCATTTACAGAGGAAGGCTTTGATTTATGGATTATTAAACACAGTTAATAATGTACACTGCATATGTATGTGAAATTACTGTATGGTTGCTTTTTATCACACACATTACTGATTACACTGCAAAGAAATGCTTTTGAAGAATTTTTGTCTCGTTTCTTTTTAAAAGATCTACAAATTTTAAAATCATGAAGCATTTTTCTGACAAGTAAAGCATATAATAAGTAGAAAAGTTTAGTTTTTTCTTAGAAAATGAAAATAAATTTGCCAGTGGCATAAGTAAAGTCTACATGTCAAACTGAAAACAAAATTAATTTACTTATCCAACTTGCAGTTTATTTACCTTGTTTTAAAAAACAAATCACTTAATTTTGACACATTATTCTCTAGAAAATGGGCAACACGGTGGCTCAGTGGTTAGCACTGTAACTTCACAGCAAGAATGTTGGTTCGAATTCAGAATATAAATATATATATTAAAACATTTGTTTGTTTGATGTAAAAATTCGTAATAATGACAAAAAATACTAATTAGTGGATCTCCTTACTTCCGGGTGCAGCTGTGGCTAGTGTATTCTGGGAAATTTTTCTTACCCCTTGGTTTCGAGTGTGGTTCTGAAAAATCTTGGTTTGAAGGGGTGCATACCCCTTGCCCTTAGCCCTATGCCTTCAAGCTAAAGAGAATTGGGACACCGCAACCCCTTCACAGGCACGCACAAAACGAGGGGTAAGGGGAAGGGCTAAAGGGTAGAATTGGGATTGGGCCTAAGAGTTTAAAGATAAAAATATTCAAATAAAGATTTTTAAAAGCAGGTTAAGTGAAAAATTGCTGTGTAAAAAGTCTGTTTTAAAGTAAAAGCTTTTATAATTTTTTGTTTATTATGTGTTTTTTCCCAGTGTCACAAGTTAATGTATTTTCTTAGAAAATTCTATATTTAATTTTAATAAGCAAATCTATTTTAAATGCTTTAATATTTTTAAAAATATATTAAATATGGAAAAAATTCTTTATAGATAACATAAAATTATGTATTACATCATCCATATATTGTTTAAAATCTATATTTTGTCCATTTGTTTTTATTTAGAAACGTAAAAAATATATTTGAAAGCTTACCTCTGCAATTCTTTTAATTCAAAAAAACCCAAAAGAAGATATTTTGAAGACTGCTGGTTATGATTATCATTGACATACCTTTTGTCCATATAACAAAAGCCCAAACATTCTTGATAATATCTTATATTGTCATTTACTGTGTAAGTAAAAGCGTCAAAGCATTATTGTTCATAAGCGATGTACTGTCTGTTTTAACTTTTCTTTTTTTTTCTTTTTTTTTGCAGTAACAAAAAGTTGCGGAGCCTGCCTAATTATTTCATCATGAACCTGGCGGTTAGTGATTTCCTCATGGCCATCACACAGTCTCCAATCTTCTTCATCAACTGCCTGTATAAGGAGTGGATGTTTGGAGAACTGGGTAAGTATCTTAATCTTTGGTTTAGTTGCAACATGGGCTCATTCTAAAAGCATACTCCTATATACATATCTGGAGTTGGTGAATTATGTAGCCAGAAGTACGCATGGCTGCATTTTGTCTTTATAACGAACCACGACGACAGGGTTTGAGTCCGGCAAAGATCGTTTCCAGAAAGTGAGTAATACAAAAACATAAGCCAAAAAAATAAAAATAAAATAAACATAAGGATGTGTTAAAATCTAAAAAAAAAAAAAAACATAGAAAAAATCAGACGAGGGCTTTTCTTTTTCTGGATTGCTTTTTAAAACACTATCAGTTGGGTTTAGGGAAGATGATGAGCTGGTCAGTCAGTGCTTTTGAAAACACTATCAGTTGGGTTTAGGGAAGGGGTAGGTGGGAGGTTCGGTCAGTCAGTTGGTCAGTCAGTCGACAGCGGCCTCTGTTGGATTTACGCAAGAAGAGCAGGGGCCTCATGTACGAAGACTTGCGTGGAAATCATACTAAAACATTGCGTACGCACAAAGCTGTAAATGTGCGTACCCAGAAAAAAATTCAGATGTATGAAACTGCGTACGCCAAATCTCACGCATATTCTTTTGTACATCCGAATGAACGTGACACTGAGCGCAACATGCACGAGCACAAAACCCCTCCCTGCCTCCTCCCCCGTATGAATATGCTAATGACTCTACTTTGGCAAAACCCAACGAAAAAGCAATGGAGAAAGCAAGCAAGAAGAGAAACTATGAACAGAATGTGAATTGGAGGTGCTGCTTTCAGAGGTGGACCGGAGAAAAACAGTGTTATTTGCAAGTTTGTTCTCCGGAATTAACAACAAAAGAAAAAAATAGAGTGGGAGAGTTAAGCTGATGGAGTTAACACAGTTGGGTCTGAACATCGCACTGAGTGCATTAAAAAGAAATAGTGTAATTTATAGGTGTAAAATGTTGCAGTACCCTTAACGGTCTCAGTGGTGCAGCTCAAAAAACGCATGTCAACATGTTTTGACACGTTCAAGCTTGAACTCGGTTCGAATCCAGCGTCTGATGAACTCTTTCTTCTTTTTTCCCCCGCTACATATCAGATTTTGCCAACTATTTATCACGAGAAAGACAAGTAGGAATCATTAATAAGTCTGTGCATCATATTTTATTTGCACATTTAGTGAATGGAAATGTTTCTGATTTACGCATGCAAATTCATCTTCAGATAGCGTCTTTATAGCAATCTGTGTGCAATAGATAGCTCCGATTACATTGGGGAAACCGGCGACCGCTGCAAAATGTGCTTTAATGTTTAGCTGGTTAGCTGTATGGTATGGAAACCTTATATACCTGCTAGATGAACCCGTCTCATACAGCTGCCATTGCAAGGCTCAAAGACACTTTGTAGAAAGGAATTTTACACAACTGCCTCTAGGAGTCGCCAATGCAAATAAAACAGACACACAAAAAAAGTGCGTACGACAGCCATAAAGCTGGCGTGGAGCTGCGCACATTCCCACGTTCAGTTCATTGTTAGTAAATCCAAACGTGAGGGATTCTAAGCGTGAAACTTTGAAACCTACGCAAAGTTTTTGTGCGTACGCAACGTTGATACATGAGGCCCCTGGTATGAATGGCACTTGTGGAGATTTGAAATTTGAGATCTGAAAAAGTGTGCACAGTGGCCTTTGGTAAATTACCGAAAAACAAAAAATGGAAAAAATTAACCTCCTGGGACGTCACGCTATCCAGAAATTTATATAGCGGTACGTTTTCAGAATGAGCCTGGGATGTTTATTTCTTTAATACACTGAATAGAATCATTAAGCAAATTCTAAGACAGAAATAATTTCCCGCATGTTATTTAGAAGGTTTATGTATTTTGTAAGTTGTAAATCTTGCAAAATTGACTCTGAGGCAAATTCTTGACAATTTTTTTTATATTTGTCAAGCACACTAAGCCTAGTGCATATTACTATACGCACATACGCACACACACACACACAGTCCTGATACATGCACTATAGGTGAATTGGATGAACTAAAATGGCCATAGTGTATGAGACTGTGTGTGTGTGTGTGTGTGTGTGAATGATTATGTATGGGTGATTTTCTAGGTTGCAGCTGGAAGGGTATTCGCTGCAGAACATATGCTGAAATAGTTGTTGGTTCATTCAGCTGTGGCAACCTTTGAAAAACAGACTAAGCTGAAGTAGAATGGATGGATGGATGAATGAATGAATTAATGAATGAATGAATGCGAGAGTGTATGGGTGTTTCCCAGTACTGAGTTGTGGCTAGAAGGGCATCCACTGCGTAAAACATATGCTGGAATAGTTGGCGGTTCATTCCGCTGTGCCAACTTCTGAAATAGAGACTAAGCAGAAGGCAGATGAATGAATGAATATGCACACACGTTTATGATTATGTTTATTTATGTGGAAAATATACACACATATATGTGTATGCGGGCATGTGTGTGTCTGCTGCTAGACAACGTTGATCAAATCAGATCATCAAATCATACAGTGGCACGTAATTGTCAAAACAGATCCTAAAGTGTTTGCTATGAATGTAAAAAGCGTAGTCAATTTAATCTGATTTAAATGTTTTGATGTCAGACGTAATTCTCAGAGGCATGATTCACATGAAAGGGATTGTGTTTATTATTTTTCGTGAGAAGAAAGGTGGACAAGAACCTCCTTGCAGGAGCTTTTTGTGTCTCTTAAATAGGCCTTCTATTATTTTTCCAAAACAAAATATATTTTTGTAATAATAGCACAAATTATATCAAGTTATGTCTAAAAATAATGTTTTGAATGTGTTTACCGCTACTTTGCCTCCCACTATACAAACGTTTGACTGTCTCTGCCTCCTAAATCATATGTTCAGCTTCAAGTTGTTATTAGTTATATAGTAAAGCAAAAAATTGTCATCTTTAACCGTTTAATTCATTCATTTTCTTGTCGGCTTAGTCACTTTATTATTCTGGGGTCACCACTGTGGAATGAACCCCCAACTTATCCAGCACGTTTTTACGCAGCGGATTCTCTTCCAGCCGCAACCCATCTCTGGGAAATAATTCATTCATTCATTCATTCATTCATTCATTTCCTTTCGAATTAGTCTCCATTTCAGGGGTCGCCACAGCGGAATGAACTAACAACTCTTTTAGCATACCCTTCAAGCCGCAACCCAGTACCAAGAAACACCCATACACTCTCATTCAAACACACTCTACGGCCAATATAGTTCATTGAATTCACCTATAGTGCATGTGTTTGGACTGTGGGGTAAACCTGAGCAACTGGAGGAAACCCACACTAACAGAGGGAGAACATGCAAACTCCACACTGAAATGCCAACTTACCCAGCTGAGTCTTAAACCAGCGACCTTCTTGCTGTGAGGCGACAGTGCTACCCACTGCGCCACAGTGCCGCCCTTCATACATTGTTTAGAATTAATTATGGATTCAGTATACAGTAAGTTTTATGATTGTTGTATTTTATTGTAGTTTAAGGAAAAGAAATGGAAAATGCTTGAAATGTACCTGCTCTTCTGGAATGGGTCATCTTTTCTCTGTGTGTGTTTTCAGGATGTAAAATCTATGCATTCTGTGGTGCGCTGTTCGGCATCACCTCGATGATAAACCTGTTGGCCATTTCTATTGATCGCTACCTGGTTATCACCAAACCACTGCAGACCATCCAGTGGAACTCCAAGCGCAGAACCGGTCTGGCCATCCTTTGCATCTGGCTCTACTCGCTGGCCTGGAGTCTGGCTCCTCTGATTGGCTGGAGTAAGATTCACATAATTTAATATACAGTTGAAGTCAAAATTATTCCATTTATTTATTTATTTATTTATTTATTTCAATATCTATTAAATGATGTTTAACAGAGAAAGGATTTTTTCACTGTATTTCCTATATTGTTTTCTCTTCTGGAGAAAGTCTGATTTGTCTAGTTTCAGCTAGAATAAAAGCAGTTTTTATAAAAAAAAATAAATAAATAAAAAAACATTAAGGTCAACATTAATAGCCCCTTTAAGCAATATATTTATTTAATTGTCTACAGAACAAACCATTGTTTTACCACAATTTGCTTAATTAACCTAGTTAAGCCTTTAAATGTCACTTTAAGCTGAATAGTATCTTGAAAAATATCCAGTAAAATATTATGCACTGTCATCATGACAAAGATAATATAGAGTTGAAATGGTTACAGGTTTTTAGCTTTTATACTCAGCGATATCTCAAAGCAATTCATATAGCCCTATCATACACCCGGCGCAAGACACGACGCAATTGTTGTTTGCTAGTTTCAGCTTGGCACAAGAGTCGTTTTGACGTTTTACACCACGCTGTTTAAATAGCAAATGCATTTGCGCTCATATGTGCGCCCATAGGTGTTCTGGTCTAAAAAGGGAGGTGTGTTGAGGCGCACTGCTGCGTGTTGCTATTTTGAGAAACTATAATAGATTATTCAATAGACCAGAACAAAGCCGGCCTATTGTCCAGCGCAGAGCGCGTTAGTTGTTTATTCACAACTATTTGCTTTTGTATAATGTTATTATTATTAGCAGTATTATTTATTATATGCATATTTATATTTTTTTATAAAAAACAAGCTTAGATTTGTCCACTTGTCAGGTTTTAGACCATACTGTATGGGGCACAGCATGTGTATTTGGATATAACTCTCTTAATGAACTATTGTTTCACAACTGACTCTTAAAGGGAATGGGAGATGAGACTCTGATTGGTTTATTCTCAAAACACACCTATAACTCATTAAGAAAATAAACTCAACCCTTTTAGACCATGCGCCACAGTGCAAAGTGGATTTTTCCATCCTTATATTGACAAAAGTGGACCCGTAACCCTACCCGTCACCGTGACGTCACTCACTACATTGAGTGCATTGTGTCTGACATTGCATCACTCAGTGATGCAATCTCAGCTTGCATCATAAAGGCTGCATCCAGATACTATTGGACATATGAGCCCACAAAGTGGCACAAATGGATTTGCTATTTAATCCTGAGTTGTGCTGGTCTGAAATAGCAATAGATCAGGCCAAACATGTCTTGTGCATTATTGCACTGGTCGTATGATAGGGCTCTTCGGGAGTACTCACACTATTTACAGTTGCCTCGAACTGGGCCAAATCACGCTTGTACCCCCTCCCGTCTCCCTCAGCGGCCCGCACTAACATTACATTCGGGCCTGGGCACGCTTACGTCATCAATGCTGCACTGTTCAGCGAGCTCTCTCGCTAAGCACAGTGGAGATTTTTCTTGTTATATCGCTTTAGTCCTTAGAGATGCAGTGACACGCAGTCAGATATGTCACCGAACAGATCCGCCACTTTTGACGCTCATAAACAATCATAAAGTCCTCGTGCTGCAGGAATTATGAGGTTGCTGAAGGTGCGCAGCTGTGGTGCAGTGAGGGGTTTGCGTAATTAATAAACTACGGCAGTTTGCGTTCACTGAACAGTAAGTATGATTAATGAATCCATAAGAAACAGTCCCTTAAAGTCACGTCTCGCTTTCAGTTTCGGGCTTTGGCGTATTTTGCACTTACACACATCAAGCGTACCGCGCCAAAGCCCAAGTGAACAACGCTCAGGCACACCTCTTCTAATCGGGCCAGGGCCGACTAAGTGAACCATGCCTGAGCCCGATTCAGCGCACTCATACTTCTCAAACGATCCGGGAAACGGGCCTGGGCAGGGTACGGACAGCATAGTGTGCGTAGGCCATCAATGTCTAATTCATGTGATGTACAGTTTAGTACGATTTGCTCATTCCATAATGACGGTTGGGTTTAGGGTTGGGTGGGGTGTCACGGCTGTTTTTAAAAATCAGACATTTTTGTACGACTTAACCCATACAAATTTCTATGAATTAACCAGTAAACTGACGAAACTGAAAATAGCTGAACAATCTTATTTTGTGTTTAACAAATAAAATAAAATAAAATAAAATTAAAAATTAAGCTCATAAAAGTTTGAAAGAACTTGAGGGTGAGTAAATAGTACATTTTCATTGTTGGGTGAACTATTCTTTAAGTAAAAGATGTCTTTTTTATCTTAAGTTAAAATCCCTGCTAAAAAATCCAGCTTAAACCAGCCTAGGCTGGTTGGCTGGTTTTAGCTGGTCGACCAGGCTGGTTTTAGAGGGGTTTTGGCCACTTCCAGGCTGGTTTCCAGCCATTTCCAGCCTGGTCTTAGCTGGTCAGGCTGGAAAATGACCAGCTAAATCCAGCTAAAACCAGCTTGACTAGCCTGGTTTTAAGCTGGACATAGCTGGTTTTGGCTGGGCTCCCAGCCTGCTAGGCTGGTCAAGCTGGTTTTAGCTGGTCATCTCCCAGCCTAACCAGCTAAGACCAGGCTGGAAACCAGCCTGGAAGTGGCCAAAACCCCTCTTGGCTGGTTTAAGCTGGATTTTTCAGCAGGGATGCCTTGCAAGGGTGTAACGGACATTTTAAAAGTGGGGGGGGGGGGGGGGGGGGGAGCTGTATGAGTGTCATGTTCACCAGCGAACAACCACCAGATGTCGCTGGTAAACATTCACACACAAACATTCACACTCATGGAACTACATATCTGCCATGTTATGGACTACAACCAACAGTCATGCCACACACACACACAACCGGTTCCAGATCCACACTGATTGCACTCTCACAGCTGAAGCCACTCACACAATGACATTTCAACTCGTTTTCTTTGTCTGCCTTTGCCGTGTTTTGATCCTTGCATTGTTTATTTATTTGATTCTGTTTGCTGCCTGCCTCTGACCATCTGCCTGTTCATTTGACTTCGACTCTGGATTGCCCTTATACATCTGTTTGCCCCTGTTTTGACCACTGCGGGCCTGGCTACGATTAAACCTGCATTTGGATCCTACCTTCTGTTGTCAGTGTCACTCCCCGTCGTTACAATGAGATCCAAAAGTTTACATACATATAATTATTATTTACCTCTTCCTAAATTTCTAAATGGTCTGTCTCTAAAAGTGAGGGGAACATACCCCATATTGTCTGGGTTGCTGTTGTATATTATAGCACAAAAACCTTATGAATTGCCTTCCTGTTATTTTACAGACTTATTCATCTCTAAATATGATTTCCTATGCATTATATTATTTCAAGCTACTAAAATGTCAATAAAAGCCACTTTGTTAAACTGAAGAGTTGAATTTTGAACATCAAAAGTCGACAGAGCACTGATCAACATCCCATAATGCAATTCACAACCGTAAACAAACCAAAAAACACTTGTGAATCACGAAATATGGAAACTGTTATCGTTTACAGTGTACTTTTTAATAATTGAAACAGTTTTGTCATTGTTTTAAAATTGCACATTGGTCAACTTGAGTTGTTTATAATAGCTCTGTATAAATTAGCTGTCAATGTTAATTGAATCTGCTGGTTTTATTCATTAAAGTAAGTAGATTAAACTGCTTTTGCAGGTTCCTACATCCCTGAAGGTCTGATGACGTCTTGCACATGGGATTACGTCTCTCCATCTCCTGCCAACAAGAGCTACACCATGATGCTCTGCTGTTTCGTCTTCTTCATCCCACTGAGCATCATCCTCTACTGTTACCTATTCATGTTCCTCTCCGTGCGGCAGGCCAGCAGGTCTGTTGAAGAGCAATGCTATTGTGGAAACAATGATGCTCTAGACCAGGGGTCACCAATCTCGGTCCTGCAGGGCCGGTGTCCCTGCAGGATTTAGCTCCAACTTGCCTCAACACACCTGCCTGATTGTTTCAAGTATACCTAGAAAGACCTTGATTTGCTTGTTCAGGTGTGTTTGATTAGGGTTGGAGTTATAGTCTGCAGGACACCGGCCCTCCAGGAACAAGTTTGGTGATCCCTGCTCTAGACCATTAAAGTGAAGTAAAGCTGAAATTAAACAAAAATGAGAAACACTGTACTTAAGGGGGGTGTTTATAAGATAAAAGTTTTTTGTTAAAGACGCACAAATACACTCACAAATACACACAAATTTACTCACTGGCCTTTTTTTATTATGTACACCTGTCCAACTGCCCGTTAATGCAAATTTATAATTAGCCAATCACATGGCAGTAACTCAATGCATTTAGGCATGTAGACATGGTCAAGACAATCTGCTGCAGTTCAAACTGAGCATCAGAATGGGGAAGAAAGGGCATTAGGTGATCGTGGCATGGTTGTTGGTGCCAGACGGGTTGGTCTGAGTATTTCAGAAACTGCTGATCTACTGGGATTTTCACGCACAACCATCTCTAGGGTTTACAGAGAATGATCAGAAAAAGAGAAAATATCCAGTGAACGGCAGTTCTGTGGGCGAGAATGCCTTGTTGATGCCAGAGGTCAGAGGAGAATGGCCAGACTGGTTCCAGCTGATACAAAGGCAACAGTAACTGAAATAACCACTTGTTACAACTGAGGTCTGCAGAAGAGCATCTCTGAACACACAACATGTCCAACATTGAGGCGGATGGGCTACAGCAGCAGAAGACCACACCGGGTGCCGCTCCTGTCAGCTAAGAACAGAAAACTGAGGCTACAATTCACACAGGCTCACCAAAATTGGACAATAGAAGATTAGAGAACCGTTGCCTGGTCTGATGAGTCTTGATTTCTGCTGCAACATTCGGAAAGTAGGGGCAGAATTTAACGTCAACAACATGAAAGCGTGGATCCATCCTGCCTTGTATCAGCAGTTCAGGCTGCTGGTGGTGGTGTAATTGTGTGGGGGATTTTCTTGGCAATCTTTGGGCCCATTAGTGCCAATTGAGCATCGTGTCAGTGCCACAGTCTACCAGAGTATTGTTACTGACCATGTCCATCCCTTTATGACCAAAGAGTTCACATCTTCTAATGGCTACTTCCAGCAGGATAACACACCATGACAATGAGTTCATGACAATGAGTCCACAGATCTCATTGAATCTCTATTGAATGTGTCATGTTATATCCTGGAAATACTAAGCTGTTGACATGGAATTGAACCAGACTTTGGTAAAAACTCAAACAATACAAACATAAAAATAAAACAAAACAAATAAATCTGAAAAAAGAGTTCTGTGTAAAAATAATGAAATGACACAAGGAAAAAGTCCTGAACTAAGGAAATGTATTTAATACTTCATATAAAAGGCTTTTTTGGTGATGCAGCTTAAAGATGCCTCTCAAATGGAGAATGAAGTCACATGCGTTGCTCAGGTATGAATTTCTCACAGACTTCAACAGAGAGTAAAAATCTTGATAGTTCTGTGGGACTTGTCTATCAAATCTGATCTTTAATTTCTATTTTCTATTGGATTCAGGTCAGGTGATTGGCTGGGCCATTCCACAACTTAATTTGAGAGTTTCCTTGGCTGTGTTTTGGATCATTGTTTTGCATTGTTTTGTTGTTGTCCACCCTGGGTTCATCTTCATCATCCTGCTAATGTAGATGTTGTACTGAAGCAGCTGAAATTCATTTACAATGATGAAGGGCAGAGGGTTGCTGAAGAACTACTGAGAGATTTTAGATAATGTCTGGGCTTTCACTGCCTTTCCCTGTGTCATTTCATTTTAATACACATAACTCCATTTGTAAACTAATTAGATTTGTTTTCTTTGCATATATGGATTCTTGTGGTTGCTATTGGGGAAAATTTACTACTGTGTGTAAATACAGTGTATAATACCCCTACTGTATGTAGAATTACATATCTCTGTGTAAAACTATTAGAATATACAGTAAATATGTAATGTTTGATGTATATATGTAAGAATTGATGAAGTTTAGATTTATAGCTCAGTGCAGTGGAAAAAGCTAAACGGTTTTTGATGATATGACCTTTAAAAATATGTGTAGTATTTGAAGTGTACAGACCAATTGATAATGTGCAATATAATAAATTATCCATCTCTGACAGGCGCATAATAAACTATATAAGGTTTCGTCTTAAATAAAAGATATTTCGGTCACTTTACAATAAGGTTTCATTAGTTAATGTATTTACTTGCACAAGCTAATAATGAACAATACAAGTACAGCATTTATTAATAATAGTTTACTAATGCAAGGGTGGACAACCCTCCTGGAGAGCCACCTTCTTGCAAATTTCAGTTGCTACCAAATTCCAAATTCATGCTTGTTGGCATTAGTTAATGCACTGTGAGTGAACATGAACTAACAATTTACAACTTTATTTTAGGGCTGTCAAAATTAGCGCGTTAACGCATGTGATCCATTTAAAATATTTAACGCATTAAAAAAAAATAACGCAGGTGCAGTTTTTATATTTCTTGTTGTGGCCGACTTGTGTTCAGGGCAGGCGCGTCCATAGAGGCGACCTAGACGGCTACCTTGGGCAGCAGAATAGTGAGCGAACCCCCCGGTCCTCACATTCATCCGCTACACCCACCCCCTCCCTCACGGTCCTCGACCTTCATACCAATAAAATGCGGTGATTGCCATTTGCCTAGAGCCCCAGTTCAGCTTGCTCTGGTCCTGCGTGTGTTTAAAGTGCAAAGAAATATGGATAAGCCCAAGGACGCGCTTTTAGAAGGCCAGTTTCAGTATAAAACAATAAATGTGGCATCACCAGGCTATCCAGTGTTTCCTCCAGAGTTTCATGCAATTTTGGGTCTTTCATTTTTAGTCTTTAGTCTTTAACTGCAGTTCAGCAGTTCACTCTCATTCAGCATATTTTCATTCAGGATGTTTTCAACAGTTCACACTTAGCTGATGATTGATTATAAAGCTTGTTTGGCATGCTGTCCCGGGAGAGAGAGGCCTGAGCTCATGAGATCCTTGAGCCCGGGGCTCCCTCCCATTGCAAGGCGGGAGGGGAGTTGAGCTCAGGTAGATCTCGAGAACTCCCCTGCTGTAGTAACCAATGGACAGTAAGTGATTGCTCTTGGAGCTAACTATATACTAGGAGCATGTCTATGGTGCCGATTTGGATTAGTCAATTAACCTAATTTGCATGTTTTTGGACGGTGGTAGGAAACCGGGGAACCCAGGGGAAACCCTTGTGAGCACGGGGAGAAAGTGCAAACTCCACACAGAAATGTCTGCTGGTTTGGTAAAGCCTGGAACCAGAGACGTTCTTGCTGTGAGGCAACAGTACTAACCACTGGGCCACCGTGTCACCAATCTAGGAAGGAGGAGGAGTAGGGGTGGAAGGGGGGACTAAGATAGCAGTGGAATGAAACCCAGGGTATTTATAGTAGTTTAGGAGTCGTCTGATTAGAGCATTGTGAATGGGATAATGCAGATCCAGCCGCTAGCAATCATAAGCACGTGATCCTCTCGAAATGAGTTTATACATAAACTTCACTTAATGGAATTTGGTACCGCATGGCGAACGGAAAGAAAAACCTCAGCATTTCGGGACTCGCGTGATCATTTAAGGAAATCGCTGCTTACATGGTAGACTTTTAATCAGTATCATCTTAATCATCAAAGCTGAGTATTGGTGTCCATGTGAATGAAAGTGCCAGATGAATTTGCAAGCTGTCAACAGCATCTGCGTCCATGAGCCCCTCAAATGTTTCATCAAGTTTGACATTTTCCCCCCTTTTGTAAAGCGTCTGCTTCACGTCAATGTGTGAGAATCTTTGCTTGTGAAATACAGCCATGGTTTAGAACGCTTAGTTTAAGCAAATTTGATGAACGTGTAACCCCGCCGGTCCTACGCCACCCAACCCGCTCCGAGCTGATATCAAACCGGCGACCTTCCGCATGGGAGTCAGGTGCTCTACCAAGGAGGCTAAAGACCATGGCCTCAAGCGTCTGTCACTAGAGCACCTTTAGAGGTCAGAGGAGTGAGGTTTACCTGCACAGCACACACTAGCTGGCCTCCGTTACAAACGCGATCGTGCTTGTGGGGGTTCACCTTTATTGGATAGGAAAGTAGAGAATATTGACAGAAAAGCATGGGTAGTGGAGAGAGGGAAAGGATTGGCATAGGACCACAAGACGGACTCAAACTCAGGTCGCCGTGAGCACCAGAGTGCATGTGTCGACGCTCTAACCACTACACCAGAGGCGCCGACACGATCGTGTTTGTTGATAAATCTGAAGGGATCACTCTTGCTCACCGGCACGGCACGCGTTGTCGGTGCGTGAGTGCGTGTATTTGTAGTCCACTTAGAATCCAACATGGAAAGCATTTTTGTTATTGGCATTGATTGTTTTGAAATTCAAAATGGCACTGTTTTTTTACTTCTGTAATAAACATGGCATTTCATGATGATTAATCATGATTAATTACGTTTTGTGATTACTCATGATTAATTACAAAAAAGTGTGATTAATTATGTAAATTTTTTTTAATCATTTGACAGCCCTACTTTATTTCTATAACTAAGCTTAACACACATGAACAAATACAGTAATAAATGTTTTGTTCATGTTAGTAAATCCATTAACTAACATTAACCAATACAACCATATTGTAAAGTGTTACTGATTTCTTCCAAAAGCGTCAGTAAAGATAATTATTCCTGAGGTCTGACCTATACTATAAATATACAGTTGAAGTCAGAATTATTTGCCCCCTTTGAATTTTTTTCTTTGTTTTTAAATATTTCCCAAATGATGTTTAACAGAGCAAGGAAATTTTCACAGTATGTCTGATAATATTTTTTCCTCTGGAGAAAGTCTTATTTGTTTTATTTCGGCTAGAATAAAAGCAGTTTTATTTTTTTTAAACACCATTTTAGGGACAAAATTATTAGCCCGTTTAAGCTAGATTTTTACTCGACTGTCTACAGAACAAAACATCATTATACAATGACTTGCTTAATTACCCTAACCTGCCTAGTTAACCTAATTAACCTAGTTAAGCCTTTAAATGTCACTTTAAGAAGTGTCTTAAAAAATATCTAGTGAAACATTATTTACTGTCATCATGGCAAAGATAAAATAAATCAGTTATTAGAAAGGAGTTATTAAAACTATTATGTTTAGAAATGTGTTGAAAAAATCTTCTCTCCGTTAAACAGAAATTGGGGGGGGGGGGGGGGAACAGGCGGTCTAATAATTCAGGGGGGCTAATAATTCTGCCTTCAACTGTATGTGTTTTTATTTATATGTGTGTAGAGATCTGGAAATGCTGAGCTCTCAGAAGTCCAGCTTTGTGAAGCAGCAGTCCATGAGGAGTGAATGGAAACTGGCTAAAATAGCGGCTGTGGTCATTGTGGTGTATGTTTTGTCCTGGGCTCCATATGCCTGCGTGACCCTCGTGGCCTGGGCAGGGTGAGTAGCAAATCTGCATTCATGCATTTTTTTGAGGACTTCACATTTACATGCTGGTCACGTAGGCTTAGGCAGCTTCATTAAATGTATTGCTCATACTTGGAATTAGAGATTTAAAGCATTTCGCTAACATCGCATGCATCAATCTACCGCTCGTACCACTTGAAAAATATTAATACTTTTATTCAGCAGAAAGGCATGCTATTGATGAAAAGTGAGAGTCAAGAGATTTAGATTTGATGAAAGAGCTCGGTGTCAAATCAAATCTCTTTTTACTTTTAATCATCACAACATTTAAAAGAAACAATGATCATGGTTGGATTAGTGTTTGTTTTTAGTGTCTTTCGGATGAGACGTTAAATCGAGGTCCTGACGCTCTGTGGTTGTTAAAAAACTCTGGATGTCCTTCGAAAAGAGTACGGGTTTAACCCCGGCATCCTGGCCAATTCTGCCTACTGGCCTCTGTCCATCATGGCCTCCTAACCCTCCCCATATCATAATTGGCTTCATCACTCGGTCTCCTCTCCACCAATCAGCTGGTGTTGGGTGTGTGGTCTGGCGCAAAATGGCTGCCTTTGTGTCATCCAGGTGGATGCTGCACACTGGTGGTGGATGAGGAGATTCCCGCCTATGTGTAAAGCACTTTGAGTGCACAGAAAAGTGGTATATAAATGTAAGGAATTTTTATTATTATTATTATTAATGTTGATAACAATCCAAAAAAGTGTCTTGAGCAGCAAGCGTCACAGTCGGTGTCTCACCACAGGCAATCAAGACTCAAACACACAGACATCACAGAGGATGTAGACAATACAATAGCGGACAACTAACTAAACCAAAACAGGGGTATTAATACATCCCTGCTGAAAAATCCAGCTTAAACCAGCCTAGGCTGGTTGAACAGCCTGGTTTTAGAGGGGTTTTGGCCATTTCCAGGCTGGTTTTCAGCCATTTCCAGCTCGGTTTTAGCTGTTCAGGCTGGAAAACGACCAGCTAAATCCAGCTAAAACCAACTTGACCAGCCTGGTTTAAGATGGACATAGCTGGTTTTGGCTGGACTCCCAGTCTGGCCAGGCTGGTCAAGCTGGTTTTAGCTGGTCATCTCCCTGTCACGGTACGGGTTGAAAACAGGAACAAAAACGGGGTGTAGAATCCAAGGGCAGATTTTAATGACGATTGTGCAGTGAAAGTGACAAAAAAATACAAAAAATCCAAAGTACAAAGTAACAAACAAAAGAGGACTCAAACAGTATAAAACTCGAACTAGACTTTGACAACTAACACAAGCTACAGAGCAGGATCAGGAACACATACCAATAAAGATGACAACGACCAACTGAAAAACAGAGGATGAATAACTGAATATATAGTGCAGGTAATCAACGGAGAACGGAGACAGCTGTGGTTGCAAATCAGTGTATATGACAGGCCGGGTGTGTGCGCGAAAGAATGTATGGAAATGTAGTTCTTAAGCCACTGTAGTTCGCTGGGAGTAGCTAGCGAACTACAGTGGCATCTTGTGGACAAACACAGTCATGACACTCCCAGCCTGACCAGCTAAGACCAGGCTGGAAATGGCTGGAAACCAGCCTGGAAATGGCCAAAACCCCTCTAAAACCAGGCTGGTTGACCAGCTAAAACCAGCCAACCAGCCTAGGCTGGTTTAAGCTGGATTTTTCTGTAGGGACAGGACAAGGCTGAACAGATTACAAACAAGGGTGAGAAAATAGATGGAGCTAATAAATATCAACACACAGCGGCAAAACAGAACCAAGGAGTCACATGACATAAACACAACGTCTGATAGACTTTATAGTGGTAACACTGGATCTTCTGCACCGAGGATAGTTTGCAAAGAGGCCGAAAAAGCGAGAGGGGTCGTTTGCTCCGGTGATTGTTGGCTCTGGGGCCATGAAAGTGGAGCATTGTTTGTTTCCACACACATTACTTTACCGAGGCTGAGAGGAAACATGGCACAACATAACACTGACAAACCAGACATGTGACATAACACAACGAAGACCCTAAACTGTTACAGCAAATCTGGTTTATACATGCTAGTTATTAATTATTTACTCATTCATTTTGCTTCGGCATAGTCCCTTATGGT
>NC_141025.1:8620000-8642500 GCF_052040795.2 Danio rerio | reverse complement strand
CATGTTTTGTGCATGTGCTTTGTGTGTATGTGTATTATGTGAGTGTGTTTGTGTGAGCATGTGCGCAAATGTGTGCATAAGTGTTGTGTGAATAGGTGCGTGTGTGTGCGTGTGTGTGTGTGTGTGTGTGTGTGTGTGTGTGTGTGTGTGTGTGTGTGTGCTCTGCACAGCTGTATGAAGTGCTCAGTGATTATGAAAGATAGTAATCTCTATGTTTCTGTCTGCAGCGCTGCACTTTCTGAATGACCTACATGTGTTGAGTTGAAGTGTGTGTCCTCTGTGTTTCAGGCATCAAGACGTTCTCACACCCTACTCAAAAACACTGCCAGCCGTCCTCGCCAAATCATCAGCCGTCTACAACCCCTTTATATACGCCATAATTCACAACAAATACAGGTGAACAGGTCTTACGCTTTCTATCTTAACCCTCTACTGTACGCATTATGATGGATCTATAAAATATCTGACTGTTTTTCTTGTCTTAGAAGGGCTGATTATCATGTGTACAACCAGAGGTGTAAAGAGTAGCTGAAAACAATACTTGAGTAAATGTACAGATACCTTACTGTTAAAATTACAAGTTACAAGTCACCAATTCCAATAAGACTTGAGTAAAAGAATTAAAGTATCTGATTTTAAAAGAACTTAAGTATTTTACTCATACTGAATGTAGGCTCAAAGAACACCGAAAAAGGTTTTATTTCCTAATATAGAAATTAAATTGAACACTTTAATGTTTCAAAATGGCAGAACAAAATAGGTAAGAAAAAAATAGAACAAAAAGTCTCAAACTCAAATGTTCAAAAAAGGCACAAACATTTTTTCCAAAAAAAAAAATAAATAAATAAAATAAATAGTAGTAAAACAAATTCAGAGCTGACTTTCATGTGATTAACGTCTCAAAGGGGGGCAATACTTTTATTTTGAGCAGTTTTTCAATTGATTAGGATGTTTTGTATTACTACTACTATTACTACTACTAGGATGTCTTTATTAAATTAAACAAAGAGGAGCAGTGTTATTTTTCAACTTAGTAAACTACATATCAATTCAATGAAAAATACATCACAAATTCACAGCTAAATGCACCTGAGGCAAATTGTAAAATTTCAGTGATACATTTATTCATGTTGCGCAAAAAAATTTAGCTAAAACATAGTCATGTCATGTCGCAGTGGTTTTTGTCATATCAGTCACTGTATTATAAATTCACTTAATTAACATTAAATTAACTAACCCAGGCTCATTGTGGAAACTTAGCCCCGCGGACGTTTCTGGAGGCCGCGAAATATGTCCCGGGAGGTACGTATTCGTGCAGTTTTTGTTTCCGCGAATCCGCGAAAGGCTGCTGTGCTACGCTTTTTCGCATCTCGAACGCCTCTCAGAAGCGCGTGTCGCTCGCGCCTGCGCTGTTCTCGCATGAAAAGCCACCGGAGGCCGCTGTCGAGCGACCGTCTGTCCGACTGACTGAATGACTTAACGATCGACTGGGCGGCCGGCCGATCGGCTGACCCAGCCACCCTCCTCCTCCTCCTTCCCTAAACCCAAGCGACGATTTACAAAAGCCGCCCAGAAAAGAAAAGCAAAAGTCCTCGTCCGATTTTAACCAAGTTTTCGGATTTCACTGCATTCAAGCCCCATCACGAACTTGTTCGCTTATATTTTTTATTCTGTTTTTCACCTTACCTGATTTCTGGAACTGCTCTTCGCCGGACTCGAACCTGGTTTCGTCGGGAAAGCCCTCCACACAGAGGTGAGCCATCACAGCAGGCAAGCATGAAGAAGAGGAGCGGCGTCACACCGCCCGGTAGCGTTCGCTCTAAAAAACGAAATGTGGCCTTATGTACCTCCGGCCACGTAAATTTCGGTCTCCAGAAACATCCGCGGGGCTACGTTTTCAGAATGAGCTTGGGTTGAAATTAACATTAAATAGACTCTTACCTCAATGTGTTTTCTCAAATTCTTAAAAGCACTTATTTTCGTGGTTTGTGGCAAACAAAGTAGACACTGCATCCTGTAAGAACCACTCTGCATATCGGCAAATGAAAACTTTTTATTCAGATAAGGCCATGGATGTTCATCAGGGTTTGCACTGCTTGATGTGCTGACTTCAGCTTCATCATTTGCTGCAGCCATGTTGCTAACTAAACACCTGGTATTAGGCAAGCTGCTAATTCAGGTTCACGTGATTTAGCTCATAAATAGCATACAGTACCTTCAGCACCCTGCAGATGGCCTCGTCCGCCCAACAAATCAGCCGTGGTACATAAAGATGCCAACCTGTCGCGCACAAGCACAATATAACGAGTAACAAGAGTCAAGTGTTGTCAAGAGTTCAAAATATAGTGGAGTAAAGAGTACATATATTCAGTCAAAAATGTTGTCAAGAAGAGAGTAAAAGTTGCTTATGTTTTTAATACTCAGTACAAGTACAAAGTAGCCAAAAAAATACTTAATTAAAGTAACAAAGTCCATTTACTTAAGTACTTTACACTACTGTATACAACCTAAAGTAAATATGAATATTTTATGAATATTTTTTGCAGTAAATGTTATAACAAATAAATAACAAGTGTATTAATAATTCCTTACATTTATATAGCGCTTTTCTAGGCACTCAAAGCGTTTTACACAATGGGGGGGAATCTCCTCATCCACCACCAGTGTGCAGCATCCACCTGGATGACGCAACGGCAGCCATTTTGCACCAGACCGCACACCACACACCAGCTGATTGGTGGAGAGGAGACAGAGTGATGAAGCCAATTATGATATAGGGAGGGTTAGGCGGTCATGATAGACAGGCCAGTGGACAAATTTGGCCAGGATGTTGGGGTGAAACCCCTACTCTTTTTTTGAAGAACATCTTTGGATTTTTAACGTCCACTAAGAGTCAGAACCTCGGTTTAACGTCTTTTTTGAAAGACGGCGCTCACTGATCAGTTTAGAGTCCCCGTCACTATACTGGGGCACTAGGACCCACGCAGACCGCAGGTTGGGCGCCCCCTGCTGGCCTCACTAACACCACTTCCGGCAGCAACTTAGCTTTCCCATGTGGTCTCCCATCCAGGCACTGACCGGGCTCAGCCCTGCTTGGCTTCAGTGGGTGATCATGTGAGAGTTGCAGAGAGCGAACTGCCGGTCTAGTATATCCAGATGCATCAGATAATGTTTATATATATTATACTATATACTAGTGTATGTGTGTGAATGAGTGTGTATGGATGTTTTCCCAGTACTGGGTTTCGGCTGGAAGGACATTTGATGTGTAAAACATATGCTGGATAAGTTGATGGTTCATTCCACTGTGGCTACCCCTGATAAGTAAGGGACTAAGCTGAAGGAAAATGAATGTATGAATTTTACCATGTGATTTGCCAACTGACCCAGCCGGGATTCAAACCAGCAACCTTCTTGCTGTGACGCGACAGTGCTAAACGTTGAGCCATTGTGGAAAACACAGTGACACAAAAATTTTTTTAATTCACTTTATTGCAATTAAATTCTAAACTAATCCTGATAAACTATGGATATTGTTAGAAAGGTCTAACTTTACTAAATACATGTTTTACTGTTGTTGTTTTTTATTATTAGGCTTTATTATTACTGTCCCCCTTAACCTGTAAGACCATTACATATAACCATAATATTTAGTCTAAAATTAAAGCAATCATGACAAAATATATATCATTTGAAAACTTAAAAATTCTAGTTTCCAAATCTGAAGAAGGATGTTTGCTGGATAGTAGCTATTTTGAGCAACAGCTATTTATTAATTTGTGACAAGGATACTTATAATAGTTATAAAGCATTACTTTGCTACAGCAATCCGTGTGTAAAAGCATATTTTAATGTGTTTTTAGTGGCTAAATTCAAATCAAATATCACCAAACTGCTCATAGCACATGGACACTACTGATTATTATTAGCAACCTGTACATATATTAATTTATTGTAAATCTCTGTTCATAGCTAATACAACCTGTATATAATGTTGATAGTACATCCATCTGTAAATATCACCATAGTTTTCTATAACTGCACTTTATAACTTACCTGTATCCTGCACTTGCTGCTATTGCACTGCTGGTTAGACCTAAACTGCATTTCCTTTCCTTGTACTTGTACATGTGTAATGACAATAAAGTTGAATCTAATCTAATACTACTTTAGAATTGGATGCCTACGTTTCAAATATCAAAAGTATGAAGACGTATGCTTCACACTCCTCAAAACATACACAGAAATAGGGGAAGCCCTCATACGCTCACCAATGTAAACTGAATGTCATCTCGTGGTCATGTTTGGTACTGCAGCCAAACCAAAATTTACAGAAAGCTTTTTTTTTGAGATATCAACTTGAAATTTGTAATATAAATTCATTCATTCCTTCATTTTCTTGTCGGCTTAGTCCCTTTATTAATCCGGGGTCGCCACAGCGGAGTGAACCGCCAACTTATACAGCAAGTTTTTACACAGCGGTTGCCCTTCCAGCCGCAATCCATCTCTGGGAAATGTAATATAATATGTTTAGCAATTTAGCTTTGATTTCCTGTCAAATATGGGCTAAAACAGGTTTTACGTAATATAATAAACTATACATTTATTGTGGTATTATTTGGATAAACTTAAAGGTGCATAATATTTCTAATGCTTTGTGTAAAATAGTGTTTTGTATAAATTAACTGGTTTGTTAAATTTTCTCACAGTTTTCCATCATCATGATGTTAATTCCTATGTTTTTTTCCTTTCTTTTTCTCTCAGAGCCACATTAGCAGAGAAGGTGCCAGGTCTGTCATGTTTGTCTCGCTCTCAGAAAGATGGTCTGTCCTCCTCCACCAACAGCGACGCCTCCGCTCAGGACTCCAGCGTCAGCAGACAGTCTTCTGTGTCCAAGAACAGACTCCACAGCACTATGGTACAATAGAAAACACCCTCTGTATGTGGCTTGAATCAAAAATAGTGTTGGAAGAAAAATAGTTTTCATTTAGGTTTTGCTAGTAACATTAACAAATAATTACAAAGAAGAGGCTTCTGTTTGAATTCAAAAACACATTGAATTAAAAAAAGCATGCAATATTTAGCAATATCTCTGACATTATCTTCAGCAGATACCAATAATATCCAGCTGCAGGCCCGCCGAACCACGCACGTTTTAGGCACACACAATCTAGGACACACGATTTAGGCAAACCAAATATGGTAACTCTTTAGCATTATCGCCACCTATTGAATTTCACAAATATGGTTTCCCATTTCAGTCATCATTATTATTATATCGTAACGATCATTGTAACATCTCTGCAGTTTCTGAACTCAAATTATGTAAATAAAAATAATTGGTTAAAGACACTTATGACTTTATTCATGTGTCCACATACACAAAGAAAACATTATAGACCGTCTACTTGTTGGATTAAGTGTAATAAACTAATTTAAGCTCTTAATATTTTCATACTTGGTTAAAATCACTTTGTTGTAAAATATAAAAAGCAAACAATAATATGTCACTTTAAAATAAATGATCCTGCTATAGTTAAACATTTAAACAATATATATAGTTATAAACTGATTATCTTAACTGATTATAATTATAAGTTTATATATAAACTACTGTCTTTTACTAAACTGCTTTTTACTAAATATATGTACTATATATATATATATATATATATATATATATATAGGAACAAATTAACTATTAATAATACAAAAAATCATAAGTATATATATATATATATATATATATATATATATATATATATATATATATATATATATATATATATATATATATATATATATTTACTTATTTATTTATTTATTAAATTATGTTGTATTGTTAATAGTTAATTTGTTCCTATTGCTAAATTTTGGTTTGAAAAAAAATGTATTGCTTACTATAAATTACTACAGTATTAAATGTGGGAAATCATTAGTTAAAAGGTTATTAAAATAAAAAATATTAATATAGTGTTATACATTTGTTACATGTAAAAAGATTTTTATTACATATAATGTATTATTGCCTATATTAACTTGCTATTATTTCCTTCATCATAAATTAATCCATTTTATAAATGGATTCAAATTAGATCGTTCAGCAAGGCCAGCAATCGAGTATCTGCCATATTAATGTCAGATAATAATGGCTGATCAGCTATAATGACTGATTAAAAACTGTTCAGTCTATTATATTGAATGGCGATCGGAAACAACGCTCCCCATTCGGAGCGTCTCAATCGCGATATTTGTGAAATAGAGTAAACACTATTGTTAATTGTGTACAATATTTATTTATCATATATATCAAAATATATCGATGACGATGTTCAAAAAGACGTTTATAACATTAACATCCGTCGTAACCAAATATGGTTTGCCTAGATCGTGTGTCTTAGATTGTGTGTGCCTAAAACGTGTGTGGTTCTGCGGGCCTGCAGCTGGATATATCTCACTGAAACAGCACAAAAGCTCTTATGTTGGACGGCTGCTTCTTTCTGTGTGATTGCAGGTAAAGGGAGAAGTGGAACTGGACCTGATGGAGAACAGGCCAAAATTGTCATTTAAAGGCTTTTCTAGACGGCGGCTTCTCAAACGCTCCTCGCTGCTTATAGAGAAGGTGAGGTTCAGTTAAAAACATAATTTGTTTTCCACTTATAAATTGGGAGGTTCCAAGATGGCGGCTTGAAGGAAGGTTGTGTGTAGTAAAGCGGTAGAGTCACGTTGTCGTATTTTATTTAAAAACTTTCAGTAGGTAACATTTTTACATGCGCAAACTCAGTATTCTACAGTTTAAGCATAGATGACTACTTTCTTTTTTCTTTTCTTTTTTTTTTATCAGAATATGCAAAAAGGTACATAAATTGCAACCCGGGCTCTGCGGACCGCGATTTACGTCCCGGGAGGTACGTATTCGAGCGGTTTTTGTTTTCGCGGATCCGCGAGAGGCCGCTGTGCGCGCTTTTTTGTGTCTTTGCCGTTTGCGCCCGCGCCGTTCTCACGCGAAAAGCCGCCGGATCGGCCGACTCGGCCGCCCTCCTCTTCCTCCTCTTCCTCCTCCTCCTTCCTTAAACCCGAGCGACGGTTCGCAAAAGCCGTCCAGAAAAAAAAAAAAGCAAAAGCCCTCGTCTTCGATTTCGACCGCGTTTTCGGATCCCGCCACGTTCTCGCCCTTATTTTTCGGATTCTGTTTTTCATCTTACCTGATTTCCGGAACCGCTGTTCCCCGGACTTGATCCCTGTCGTCGTCCCCGCGGTAGGCTCCTCCTCCTCCTCCGGGGCCTCCGCTCCGCCGACGCAACGCTGTGAGCTAAGCGGACAAACTGGTTGCACCGGGAAAGCCCTCCACTCGGAGGCGAGCCGTCGGCCGGCGAGCGCGAAGAGGAGGGGCGGAGCGGCGCTACACCGCCCCGCAGCGTTCGCTCGAAAAAAACTAAACGCAGCCTTACGTACCTCCGGCCACGTAAACCGCGGCCTCCAGAAACGTCCGCGGGGCTACGTTTCCAGAATGAGCTTGGGTTGATAAATTGGGATCATACAAATACAAAGAAACATCAAGAAAAAAAAACATGACAAAACAACAACAAAAAACAATATAGTCAGGTACTGTTTGGTGTGTGTGTGTGTGTGTGTGTGTGCGCGCGTGTGTGCGCGCGCGTGTGTGTGTGTGTGTGTGTGTGTGTCCATGTGAAGGTAACTTGGTGGACAGGTCAGATTACATACATAAGGAACAATATCAGCCAATAAATGAAGCAAGTATCGCAGATATAAGTAAAACAGATAAAAAGAAGCCAGTCAGAGGTAGGGAGTAACAACAATGCTTAGTAATGTATGATAGTAATAATGACAGTAGAAAGAAAGAAAGGACAACAGTAATAATAACTAACAATGATAATAAATCACAAGTACTACACCAACTATTACTACAGAAAGTTACTTATATTACAACTACTACTGTTGCTACTACAGCCACAACCACGACTATTACTACTATAATGTCTACTAATACTACCACAACAATGACTACCACTACTGATACTACTACAGAGTCTGCTACAACTAATACAACAACATCTACTACTACTATTACTACTACTACTACCACCATCACTGCTACTACAACATCTACATAAACGACATCCACTACTACTACTGCTACAATGACACCTTTACTACATCTGCTACCACTATACCAATGACATCAACTACTACAGGAACTACTACTTCAATAAATCACAATTACAATCAAAACTACTACAATGACTACTACTACAACTACAACTACTACTACAACTACAACTACAACAACAACTACTGCAACCTTAATAATGATAATGGTATTAATACTTATTATAATGATAATGAAAAGATAGCAGGAGGATAATAATAATAATATTAATAATAATGATAACAAAAGTAAAAGTAATACCATTAACGATAAAAGTGACAAGGGGAGTGGAGGACAAGTCAGAGAGAGGACAAGTAATAATAATAATAACAATAAATAATAATAATAATAATAATAATAGTAGTAGTAGTAAGTAAAAGATGAAAGAGATGGAAAGGAAAAAAAACTGAAAAAGAATAGGAGTAGAAGAAAAGGAAAGAAACAAAGAGTCAAAAAATAAAGTTCAGCAATTAAAGAGAATGAGAATAAAAAATAAAATAAATAAATAAACATTACTATTTTAATGACAATTACTAGCTATCTAAAGTAATGACTACTTTCTGAGGCAATCGGAAAATATGCCACATAAAAAAACGCAGTTCACCAGCCGTGAAGACGAGCTCATCCACAAACACACTGTCGGACAGGGTAGCGGAGATTACAGCTAATATCTCTAAACTCATAGATGATAAAATTACAAAAATTTTAAATTACAAACAAGGGCGGACGACCTTGAAAACAGGGGCAGACGGAAGAATCTCCATATTGTCGGATTACCTGGGGGTATAGAAGGTAAAAATCCAACGTGATTCTTCGATTCATGGCTTCCTAAGACCCTCGCCATTACGACAAAAGAGGGCCGAATAAAGTTAGAGCACACCGGTCCCTCGCTCCGAAAACCCTGCCACACAATGACCATGTCCCATCCTGATAGGATTTCACAATTTCAGAGACAAACAACGTGTGTTAAATGCTTCATGGGAGCTGGGATCAAGTGGTTCTCCTTTAATATTCGGAGACATCACAGTGATGATTTTTCAAGATTTCTCCACATTCGATCTCCGTAAACGCAGGAGGTTCGATGAAGTCAAGAAACGCCTAAAGTCCATATGCGCGGAATGCAGGCAAATTTACCCTGTTCTCCTCAAGGTAAACTTTTGTGGCTCGGTGAAGGTGTTTCATGACCCAGCTGCTGTTGTGGCATTTGTAGATTCGATGAATGCAACATCTACCGATAGTACCTGAATCACCTGATGGGAGACCACCTGCCTGATGGTCACCCAACTCACACCACATGTCTCTTAAGCAGGTCGCACACCAGAAGTGCCGCTCGGCGCCGCAACACGGCGCGTACATGACAGATTAAAGTATCGCACACCAGACGCGCACATTCGAATGATATTTAACATGAAACTAATCAGATGGCGCTCTGTGGCGCGGCTGAAAAATGAACTGCGTCCTGAGCCGTCGCCGGGCGCCGCCGACAGCCGCCGACTTGCGGCGCCGGTGTGTGTATCCTGATAGAAACCCATGTTTAGAATTCTAAAATGCAGCGGTGCGCCGCCGAGCGGCGCTTCTGGTGTGCGACCTGCTTCAGACACTCACACACTAATGTGAAGGCAGACGTTGCGAATTTAACTGGGTATTTGGGAAATATTGGTCAATAAGGCGTACTGTTCGGTTTGTTAAACCATGCTGATGTTAATCCGCTTGTTAAGTGTGACGTCACTCAAAGCGGCTTCCGGGTCAAAGCGCTCTATTCAACTGTAAGGGGAGACTCATCAAATGGTAATAATAAACGTTTCCGAAGCGATTTAATACTACCGAAAATCACGATCGCAATATATATGTCCATGCCTAATATCCGATGGCCAGAAAGTGATAAATTTTTTTAGAAATTGTTAAAACTTTGATATTTGTTATGCAGCAAGCCCAGATATTGTTCTGTACACTATGACTTTATATAAAATTTACTTTAATGTGTGATATGAATTAAAAGTGATCATAAACGAATGATTTCTCAACTCAAATGAGTGGCCTGGAAACAGTATTACAAACGTCACCAACATGCCACCACCTAACAAGTGGAAAGCGGCACTACCGCTCAATATTTAGGATGGAGTTTTCTTAGTAGTTAAGGGGCCTCTTCTTCACAGTAATGAGAGTTAGTGTGGAATATTGTTGATGTTTAAAGGGCTATGACCCCCCCCCTCTTTCGGTTAAAGTCTACTTCAGAATTTTTTCAAAAGATGCATGATTAATGGGCATGGAGCTCCGCGAGCATCGGGCAGGAGTGGGCGGGGCCAGCAGGGTAGAAGGGGAGCGAATAACTGCACAAGCAGTTGTACAAAAGCAGGGGAGGAGGTGTGTTTCTGGGCACGGATTAGATCAAATTTAACAGGGAGGGTGGATAGTACATTTCTGTACACACAAACACAAGCGTTTTGTCAGGAATGCCAGTGCGATCACTGATCCATCAATGTAGAAAAGTGATGTAAATTTTAAATTTTCGTAATTAAAAAAAAATTTGCATACTAACATCCAGGAAAACTCCCGATCATAGATATATGTGTATATGTGTATATCTCTGGCTTTGGATGGCCACAGCCCTCCACTGTACCTTGGTCCCGCATTCATTTCAAAGGAGCGCTACCCTGTTCCAAAATGGCGGCTCTATTGACGCATTCCTTTCAATAGACAACAACAGGGAAGGCGACATCTAATGTATATATCTATGATAAATCATTATAGACAGATCTTTTGTGAGCTCAGAGGGTGTTAATTGTGGATGCTTCTGCTAAAGTCATCAGCAAACACTTCTTTTTAAAATGTGCATCACATGGTAAATCACAGGAGGTGTGTCGAACAATGTGTGTTCTACGTGATGTTAATACACTCAATTTTCATCTCTAACTCATATTCATGACACTGACTTTGTAGAAATGTTAATACTGTCATCCTTTTAAAAAAATTGTTTATGCTACATATGTCATGTGTATACTTATGTATATTTGATAACTGAGACGATTCCTCTTTTTGTTTTTTGAGGGGGTGGGATAGGGCTAATGTAAATTATTTTGTATTGTATTTATTATTATTTTTGTATTATTATTTGTATTGTACTGTGTTTGTTAAAAATCTTATAAAAATGGTAAATAAAATAAAATATTACAAAAAAAAGATTAATTGGAGCTTAGCAGACACCCACCTCTCCCATGCGCAACCAGTGCAGAAAGGGAAGAGGCGGGTGCAAAACAGGAAATTAAACAGCGTGAGCTCCCTTCGAAATTTAAAGGAAAAGACAAACTAACAAACACCTCAGGTACACTTACTAACACATTAGATAAAATACATATTTTGTGTAATTCTATACTTATATAGCGAATTATAATTTTCATACCTGTTACAAAAGCAGGGGAGGAGGTGTGTTTCTGGGCACGGATTAGATCAAATTTAACAGGGAGGGTGTGCAGTACATTTCTGTACACACAAACACAAGCGTTTTGTCAGGAATGCCAGTGCGATCACTGATCCATCAATGTAGAAAAGTGATGTAAATTTAAAATTTTCGTAATTAAAAAAAAATAATTTGCATACTAACATCCAGGAAAACTCCCGATCATAGAAATATGTGTATATGTGTATATCTCTGGCTTTGGATGGCCACAGCCCTCCACTGTACCTTGGTCCCGCATTCATTTCAAAGGAGCGCTACCCTGTTCCAAAATGGCGGCTCTATTGACGCATTCCTTCCAATAGACAACAACAGGGGAGGCGACATCTAATGTATATATCTATGATAAATCATTATAGACAGATCTTTTGTGAGCTCCGAGGGTGTTAATCAATTGTGGATGCTTCTGCTAAAGTCATCAGCAAACACTTCTTTTTAAAATGTGCATCACATGGTAAATCACAGGAGGTGTGTCGAACAATGTGTGTTCTACGTGATGTTAATACACTCATGTGATGTTAATACACTCATGTGATGTATAGAGCTATGGAAAAAAATATGAGAGATTGCTTAAAAATCCCCAGTTTCTCTGGATTCACAATTTGAGTTTGTTGTGTTTAATTTGTGTTGGTTCTGTGTTTGAGAAAAACTTTAATTTTCTGCATAAATATAATTTATTAATAATCTTCTACATGGTTGGCACGCTGGCTCAGTGGTTGGCACTGTTGCCTCACAGCAAGAAGGTCGCTGATTCGAGTCCCGGCTGGGTCAGTTGGCATTTCTGTGTGGAGTTTGCATGTTCTCCCTGTGTTGGTGTAGATTTCCTCCGGATGCTCCGGTTTCTCCCACAGTCCAAACACGTGTGCTATACTGTAGGTGAATTGAATAAACTAAACTGGCCGTAGTGTAAGAGTGTGAATAAATGTGTATGGATGTTTTCCAGTACTGGGTTGCAGCTGGAAGGGCATCTGCTGTGTAACTAAGCCGAAGGAAAGTGAATGAATGAATGAATCTTCTACATAAAAATAAAATAATTTATTCTGTAAACTACTTATGACTTTGTGTGTGTGTGTGTGTGTGTGTGTGTGTGTGTGTGTGTGTGTGTGTGTGTGTGTGTGTGCGTGTGCGTGTGCGTGCGTGTGTGTGCGTGTGTTGTGTGTGTTTACAGCCTCCAGTGCAGATGAAGGAGTCTCTCAGTCTCTGTGAGCGAGATCTGGTCTCGGGCTCCTTCTCCATCGCAGCCGCACCGATGGTCATGTCCAGCAAGCAGAAGAGCAGGAGTGCAGATCTGATCCACAGCTCAGGAGACTCACAAAACCCCATGCAGAAGCTTCTGTCCATCAGTCAACTCCAGCAGATTCATGAAGGAGAGGCCAGCTGATCAATAAACAAGCGTACAGGCTTTCATCCAGTGCAAAGGAGAGACGAGGAGTGCTTTAGAGGTGCGGATTTTGTGTGCGATGGTCAAACGTTGACAACTGAGGTTAATTATTGGAGCCTTTTTTATTTTTGTAAAATTAAATGAGGTTGTTTTTTATTCGAAATTCCTATATTTTCCTTTTGTTCCCACAAAATTAGGTCACACTTTACAATAAGTTTCCATTAGTAAATATTAGTAACGCGTTCACTAACATACAGTTCATAGTGTAGCGTGAACTAATAAGGGCGGCACAGTGGCTCAGTGGTTAGGACTATCGCCTCACAGTAAGAGGGATGCTTGTTCGAGTCCCGGCTGGGCCAGTTGGCATTACTGTGTGGAATTTGCATGTTCTCCTCATCAGGGGCGCCAAAGTGAGGACTATTCTGAGAGCCCACACTGTTTTGGGGCCCCCTGAGATACTACAAGAGTGTACAGCATTTATTAATGATAGTTTAACATTTACTAATGCATTATTAAAATACAAATTAATGAACTGTGAGGTAAAGTCAAATGTAATAAACTACTTTGTTTTCATAAACTAACATTAACAAAGATATATTGAGGATAAATATTGTAATAAATGTATTGGTTATTGTTTTTTTGTGTTAGTGAATACACTGACTAACATTGACTAATGCCATTTTACTGTAAAGTGTTACTGAAAATTCTATATTGACAACATTTTTAATGCAAATATGGGTTTAATGGTGTTATATAAATACGTCGTTGATAAAAAAAAAACACACAGTTTGACACAAATATTTAACAAAAAATCATTTTATTATTTAGGAAATTATAAATTGTTTGTTTTAATTACAGAGAATATAAACCGATTTGTTCTTGATGTGAACATTTTGTTACGTTCATTCATGACTTTTTTTTTTATTACAAATCATATATTGGAAACATTGTTTTAAATGAAAATATGTTATATGTTGTTACAAAATACACTTTGACCAAAAATCAATCACTTTGACACAAAGCTGTAACAAAAATTAATTTTATTAACAAAGTTAAACCTATTTGTAATTTTTAATTAAAAACTTTTTTAAAAATTTGTTTATTGAAACAAACAAATTTTGTCAAATTAATTCATACAATTATGCTTATTATAGCTTATTTGAATTACAGATCATATATTAAAACTTTGTGTCAATATTGGAATTTTTTAAATGAAAATATGGGTTTAATGGTGTTATAAAAATATGCTTTGACCAAAAACCGAACATTTTGACACAAATATTTAACAAAAAATCATTTTATTGACATTTCTGTTTTAAAAAATACATATGAAATGTTTGTTTTGATTAAACATAAACCTATTTGTACTTTAACAAATTGAAAATATTTCTTATTGACAGTTTTTGTCAAAATAAATTATATAATTTTAATAGAAAAGTTAAATTTGTTTATTGAAACTCATTTTATTGACACATTTTGGCAATTTATTTCATGAAATAGCTTTTGTTTTAATTACAGATCATATATTAAACACATTTTAAAAATAAAATTGTATTAAATTATATAATAAAATATGCTTTAAACCAAAAATTACACATTTTGACACAAATATTTAACAGAAATAGCTATTTTAATAACATTTATTGACAGTTTTGCTTAAATAGGTTAGATAATTTAATTTAAAAAATTCTAATTTGATTATTGAAACTGGTTTTTATTGACAAATTTTGTCAAGTTAATTCATGAAATAGATTATTTGAATTACAGATCATATATTGAAACTTTTTGTCAAAAATGTATATATTAGAATTTTTTAATGAAAATATGGGTCTAATGGTGTTATAAAAATATGCTTTGACCATAAATCAAACATTTTGACACAAATAGGTAACAAAAAAATAATTTTACCATTTCTGTTTAAAAATATGTAAATATGAAATGTTTGTTTTGATTAAACATAAACCTATTTGTACTTTAACAAATTGAAAATATTTCTTATTGACAGTTTTTGTCAAAATAAATTATATAATTTTAATTTAAAAAAGTCAAATTTGTTTATTGAAGCTTGTTTTATTGACACATTTTGTAAAAAAAAAAAAAAACATCATACAGATCATATATTAAACACATTTTTAAAACTAAATTGTGTTTAATGATGTAATAAAATATGCTTTAAACCAAAAATGACACAAATATTTAACAGAAAAAAGTATTTTAATAACATTTATTGACAGTTTTGCCTAAAGAAATTATATAATTTAATTTTTAAAAATCTAATTTGTTTATTGAAAGATGTTTTCATTGACAAATTTTGTCAAGTTAATTCATAAAAAAATATTGTTTTAATTACAGATCATATATTTCCATTTCTTGAAATTCAATTGAATTCAAGTTGATTTGTACTGTATAGTGCTTCTCACAATGATTAATGTTCCAAAGCGGGTTTAAAAAAGATGCACATTATTACATTACAATCAAAATTACATTTCAGAATGTGCTTTATTTTTGGCAAAATTGTTCTTAATGATTGTTGTTAGTCAAAGGAAATTAAACGACTTTTTTCAATCATATATATATTACTTTCCTTTTGACAACATTGTATATTGACGATTGTTTTATGTACACTTTTTGTGTCAAAAGAAATGGTACTGTAAGTTTTTTATTATAAACATTTTTAAGATAAAATCATATCTTCCTTTTGACAAAATCGCTTTTTAAAAGTTGTTTTATTACTAATTGTTGTCAAAGGAAATTATGAACGTGTGTTTTGATTAAGCACATTATATTTGTTTTCGCGTTGACAAAATTGTTTAACATTTTTGTCTAAAAAAATGTATATAGAACACATAAATATAGATATAAATATATATTGTACTTTACGCCTTTGTACACATGACCTCATTTGAGAAATTTCTGCAAAAGTGTTTATATGTGTTGTAAGAGAAAAAATAAATGATAAATAAATGTAGTTTTTGTCTTTTTTTTTTTTTTATATTTTGGTTCAGTGATTTGCAGACTTTAAGCACTTTGTAAATATCTATATTTATACAACAAACAAATATATATTTCTTATATTTATATCCTATAATTATACATAAATTTTTATTCACTATATATACAACAAACACACACACACAGTACAAGTCAACCAGGAATGTCTACCAGTTGGCACTGACAGTCTTTTTTGTGAGTGTCTGTGTGTATATTCACCAGAAAAAATAAACTTATAGAGGTTTGCAACTGCTTGTAGGAGTAAATTTGAGCAAGAATACTTATTTATTTTTTTAAATAGAACAAAAATAGATTGCCTTATTACAATGTTTTGTTTTATAGGGTGCTTTCACACCTGCCATATTTAGTTTCTTTGAATCACTCTCGTTTTCCCTCTTGGTGCGGTTCGTTTGGGCAGGTGTGAATGCTATTGTATATAATTCCTATGAATATTTTCATATTAGTCAATAATATTACTGTAAATTATTTAAAAACTGAATAAATATAGATTTACACACATTTACACAAGTAAATAACCAGAATCAATGATGGGCAAAGAATCTGCACGCGTAGATTCTGTGTAGGCCTAGTCATGTTGTCAGTATAACAGTGTACTCTGGAGGGGTGTTCTGATGTAAACTGTGGCTAATTTATTTATTTATTTTGCTGTTTGTACTGTAATTTGTTGCCAGATCATGTCGTTGTGATATAGAAAGGAAAAGACAGCACTACATAGGACAAAGAAAAAAACAAAACAAAGGAAGAAATGTGAACATAGGACACATGGTGGAGTCTTGTTTTAAGCATGCTGTAATACAACCCCTTTTAAAAAAGCCCAATCTGGATTCATCTGATTTAAAAAACTATCGACCAATTTCAAAATTGTCTTTTCAGTCCAAAATCTTAGAGAGAGTTGTCTTTCAACAGCTTTCTACTCACTTAATTGGAAATGACATTCTTGATAAATTTCAATCTGGTTTTAGGACACTGCATGGCACTGAGACAGCTCTCCTTAAAGTGTCTAATGATATTTTTCTGACTGTTGATTCTGGAAAATGCGCACTTCTGATTTTACTAGACCTGACTGAAGCATTTGACACAATACATCGCAATATTTTGACCGAGCATTTAAGATTGTGGGCTGGAATTTAAGGAAATGTTTTGAATTGGTTTAGTTCTTATCTCTTAGGGAGAACCTTTTCTGTTGAATTGGTAAATTTTTCTTCCTCATCTGTACGTATGGAGTGTGGTGTCCCCCAAGGTTCAATTTTGGGCCCAGCTCTTTTCTCCATCTACATGCTTCCCTTGGCTGCTATTTGTAAGAAGAATTATTATTGTTGTTGTTATTATTATTATTATTGTTATTATTATTATTATTATTATTAATAAGTTGTAATTATCGTTTCTTTATTTAAATGGCCAAATTGTGACTGAGGACAGTTGAATGTGCTGGCCAGTTTTTTTTTTTTTTGTTTTTGTTTTTTTGTCTAATAAATGATAGTGGGCTAGTTTTTTTTTTTTTTACTTAAAAACTTAGATTATTTTTTTTCCTAATGATATGTGATGTAATAAATTTTTATTTTAAAAATGTGTTTAATTTTTTTTATTGCAATATTTTAGGAAATATTTTAGTACATCAAAAAGTGTGGTTATGATATCTGACTAGTTAATCCAGCAAAAAAAAAAAAAAAATTAAAATCACTTAAATGCTGTGTTTAAATCTCATAGTTAAAGAGAAACTGAGGCGTATAACTGCAAAAAGGTCCACTTTTTGAGAAAAAAAGAAACTCTCACCTGGCTGGCTACGGGCCTGCTATATGTGTTTTCATCATCCACCCAGCAGAGGGCGCGTCCGTATCTGTCATCATCCGCACACAAGTACAATTTTACAGCTGAAATACCAAGTAAATAACTGAGCAGCATAACCTAGCGTTGTAAATATCCAATTATTTCTTTAACCAGTCAAACTTTTCCCAATTTTTTATTAACAACAACTACAGAATTATACAATAAGATGCAAATCATATATGCCAGAGTGTACATAAAAACATTCAGTAATTCAAATTCTTTTGTTTCTTAAGAATATTTCATGTCTGCTTTACTTTTTATCAACAATGTTCTGCAAACTTGTGCAGTAGTCCTTAGTCTCTTAAAGGAAGTGAACAAAATTTGGATTTGATCCAGTCCATTTTTTGTATGTATATGAAACTTTTCCATAATAATAAAAAGTTGAACAAGAAAGGTACGTTTTTACATATATTAACATAATAAATGCAAATATCAAAATGTTGTCACTTGAATACAATATTTGTTTCCCTTCTAAGAAAATTTTCCATATCCACCCAGAAAATCCTAGTATATGTAATTCTTCAAATACGGGCACTTTTATGTCCTTTGATATATATATATATATATATATATATATATATATATATATATATATATATATATATATATATATATATATATATATATATAATTCTTTCAAATTCCTCTTTCTTTGTCAAACTAACAATAATACCTAGTTTTAAAAAATTACCAGCTTTCTATCATATTTATTTTTCTATTTTTCTATTTATATTTTCATATTATTCATCCTCATTTTAGGCAAGATAAGGCAAGTTTATTTATATAGCACATTTCATACACAGTGGCAATTCAAAGTGCTTTACATAGACAAGAATAAAAGAAACAAGTAAAATATAAAAAATAAAAACAAACAATAAAAATGAGTTTAAAAAAAGCATAAAAACAGGTAAAATGTGATATAAAAGAATGAAGAAGAAGAGAAAAACATAATAGTGCAATCTGTCGGACGCAGCACAGTGCTCATTCAGTAAAGGCACAGCTAAACAGATGTGTTTTTAGTCTTGATGTGAATGTGCCTAATGTTGGAGCACATCTGATCATTTCTGGAAGCTGATTCCAGCAGCGAGGGGCATAGTTGCTGAAAGCTGATTCACCCTGCTTTGACTGAACCCTTGGAACTTCTAGTTTATAAGATCCTAAAGATCTGAGTGATCTGTTAGGTTTGTATTCAGTGAGCATATCTGTAATGTATTTAGGTCCTAGGCCATTTAGTGATTTATAGACAAGTAATAATACTTTAAAGTCTATTCTGAATGTAACTGAATGTAACTTAAATAAGAAGAGAAATTGTTCATATTTAACGTTTTGTCCTTCAAGAGTTCACACTTATCTGATAATCAGTAAAGCGTAATTAGCATGCTGTCCCGGAAGAGAGCCCTGAGCCTGTAATATCCTCGAGCCCGGGGCTCCCTCCGGTAAACTATATTTGTATAATAAATAGAGCATGAACTCGTATATTGTATAAACACTTGAGTGATTTTGAAATTTTAGGTGTCAAATCACTGGTTTCACCTTGTCGCACACCCAGAGTTTTAAACTTCAACAATGAAAATAACATTTTAAAATATTATTTATCTGGTAACTATCAATGTATCTTAATAAAGCACTAGTGAAATAATTGAAATATTTTATAGTTATTAATGTGAGACTATCAATATGATTTTTGGTTAAAAAAAAAATAAATAAAATATAGCTGTTGCACAGTATCAGAGTTATTTCCACCACAACACTGTAAGGTCGCTTTAAAAAGTTTGTGTGAAAGATTATTGAGGGGGTTTCTATGAAAATGAACAGTGCCATCTGAGAACATGTTCAAGATGCAGGGAATTCACATTTTTATCAACAGCACTTGAAGAAAAATCAAGGTAAATACAGCTTGATAAGGAAATACATTTATTCTACGTCATTTCCAAACATGTTGTACCTTTAAAGATGTTTTTAAAAACCAAACAAAATTAAGGGAAATAAGATACATGAAAGACTGTTATCAATTGAAAGCTAATCTGTGAAGCTGTTTTTCATTTTTTAACAATAAACTGTAGAAATGTCATTTCCATGACCACACACACACTTTTAGAAAGTAATTTAAAAGTTCTCATCACACAATAAGTGTATTTACAATATATGAGTTCATGCTCTATTTATTATACAAATATAGTTTACAGGAGGGAGCCCCAGGCTTGAGGATATTACAGGCTCAGGGCTCTCTTCCGGGACAGCATGCCAATTACGCTTTACTGATTATCAGCTAAGTGTGAACTCTTGAAGGACAAAATGTTAAATATGAACAATTTCTCTTCTTATTTAAGTTTGTCCTCTTACAGATCTTAAAACTGGGCAAATTGTGTAAACTAATGAGGCTATGTTATTTTAATTTTGAACAAGTTTTATTTTTTTTTACTCAACTTCACGAGGCTAAAAGTGCCCGTAGTCGAAGAACTGCCCACTGCCCGTTCTTTTTCCATGCAACAAAAATCACAGGAATAATCAATATCCAAATTAAATATCTCATTAAGTAAATAGCATAAACTATCCTCTCACTGTAAAGTGTCTTCATATCAGTAATCTGCGCCCCAGAGAGTTTAGCTTTATTTAAATCTCATTGATTCGTGATCAGTCTCTCTGCTGTTTTGTGAGTGTATCGATAGCCCTGAGCAGAAAGGCTAATCACTCACACTGCTCTTTCTACATTTAGCTAATAGATGAGAGTTTGAGCCAGAGCACTTTATTGATCCTCCTTCTTAGTACAGACGCTAATAATAGCTTCTTTATGCATCCCCGTGCTCTGTGTGTTTATACTATGCCCTGTTTAGCAGCCATTAGCATCAACGCGCATGCTTTTAGACGGTCTATATGGGCTTTCATCCTTCGTCAAGCACTGTTAAAAAGTTTTTGTTGGCAATAGAGGTGAAGGTCAAGGCCTTTTCAAATGATGCTCAACAGTGCAAGGAATTTTTCACAGTATTTCCGAATATTTTTTCTTCTGGAGATAGTCTTATTTGTTTTATTTCGGCTAAAATAAAACCATTTTAAGGTCAATATTATTAGCCCACTTAAGCATTATATTTTTTTCTATTGTCTACAGAACAAACCACCAACCACAATGACTTACTTAATTACTCTTACTTGCCTAATTAACCTATAGTTAAGCCTTTAAATGTCACTTTAAGCTGAATACTAGCATTCAAATCAATTCACCTTTATTTGTATAGCACTTTTACAATGTAGATTGTGTCAAAGCAGCTTCACATAGAAGATCATAGTAAACTGGAACAGTTCAGTTTTCAGTGTTTAAGTTCAGTTCAGTTTAGCTCAGTTCAGTGTGGTTTAATAATCACTACTGAGAGTCCAAACACTGAAGAGCAAATCCATCGATGCGCAGCTCTACAGATCCCCAACCATGCAAGCTAGTGGCGACAGCGGCGAGGAAAAAAACTTCACCAACTGGCGAAAGTGAAGAAAAAAAAAAACCTTGAGAGAAACCAGCTCAGTTGGGCACGACCATTTCAATTTCTCCGCTAGTCAAACATCTTGTGCAGAGCTGCAGTCTCAGCAGTGGAGGCCTGAAGCTGGACCTCAGCGAAGACTCGTCTGTCACTGGAACGTCAGGAATCAGTCTCATGCTCTCCACTCCTCCATGACCACCACAGCAGCTGATCAGGATACGGCCTGGTCCAGGATTATAGAAACCGTGGCATCACCTCGTCGCTGGTCTTGGATCGAATCAGTGACTCTGCATAGTCTGAGGGCCTCAGGATGAGAATCCCCAGGTTGATATAGAGAATAAAGAGAATAATTAGCGTAGCTGCTGTTCATAGTGTAGATAAACGTGATGCAGAAACCTGCGTGGAGAACATTCATGTATCATACCGCTAAGTGATGCACTGAGTGTTTGCTTTACTAAACAGATAGGAGCACCTGGAGGAAACCCACGCGAACGCAGGAAAAACATGCAAACTCCACATAGAAACGCCAACTGAGCTGAGGATCGACCCAGCGACCTTCTTGCTGTGAGGTGAACGTGCTACCCACTGCGCCACTGCGTCGCCCTTGTAAATTATTTAAAAATATATATTTGTTATAAAAATTAATATAGATTTTTTTATTTAGTTATTAATTTTGCAACGGCAGAAATTATAACTACTTGTTTTAAAATTAAATATATACCATTATTATTATTATTTTTTTTTAAACCAAATATTTGAATTTTGTTATTATTTAGGCTATTTAGAAAATGCACTTCAACTCTACCTCAATTGTTTTTAAATCATTTAGGCCTAGTTTATTGCATTGAAAACACATTGGCTACAAAATAATAGCACAAAATCTTATAAGCCTTAATGTCCATACAAAGTATGAAGGGTGACTCGGGGAAAGCCTTTTTGGGAATGATTTTAAGTAATTCAGGTCCAGCCCATTATTGATGACGTCAACGGCGGAGAGTCCATCACCATCACACAGCCGCGCAACTGAAACACACGCGCCTCATCCGACAGACCTTCTCACACACACAAACACAGGTGAGAGAGGAATTCATCACATTATAGCAGAGAGGAGAGCTTGTGAACTGTAGCAGGAGCTCGCATATGTCACTACAATGTTTTTTTTTAGCGGATTTCAGTCGAATGCTTTTTA
>NC_141025.1:8552500-8615000 GCF_052040795.2 Danio rerio | reverse complement strand
TTGGATTGTGACCCCTGGGTTTATTACGGTATGACACCGCAATAGGTTGCAACACATTGATTGAACAGCACAATGTTAAATTTTGACACTTTTACAGTACTCGCATGCATTAAAAATAAAGGCCACGATTGAACATAGAGGATGATCTACAAGTTTCGGTCTCCAAAATTAAACCAAGAATAGCCTTGTGCTGTAAACATTGTGCTCATCATTCTTATTAAGTGAGATTAATATTAAAGATTATATGATTTTTAGACTGTTGCACTTTTTTGTGTTGTTAATAAGTTTGTTTAAGTAGTTCCTATTGGTTTGTGTGCACTGTTGTGTACAATGTTTGTATGTTTATAACCACCTCAAAGTCAAAGTCAGCTTTATTGTCAATTCAGCCACATGTACAAGACATATAGAGAATCGAAATTGCGTTACTCTCAGACCCAAGGTGCTTAACATTAATATAAAAAAATATAAAAAATAGTGGAGTCTTAAGAAAAATAAAATTTACAGTACATTGTACATAAAATGTGGTCTAAAAATATACATAGATAATAAAATTGTAAACAATACAATGGCATTAAGGGCATATAGCATATGAGTGCAAAGTAAACCAGAGTTGTGCAGATAAACAACCTGCGCGGTTAGTGGTGGTTGCAAGTCACTGTAATTGTTATTTTGGGTATCGCGAGCTGAAAAGTATGGCAACCCCTGCTCTAGACATAAACAATATTGTCATTTTCTAGTTAGATTTTCTAGTTAGATTTCCAGGTTTATAAATGTCAACAACATTCAGATGACTGAATGAGTTGCTAGTCTGGTGTAGTTGCATTGATTCAGTGCAGACAGATTGGGATTAAATTAGATTAGTGTTGGGTCACGTACAGTATAGCCAGACAGTTTGTGTGTGTTGTTCATACAGTTGAAGTCCTGAATATTCTAATCTAGAATTTCTGTTTAACAGAAAGATTTTTTCAACACTAAACATAATAGTTTTAATAACTCATTTCTGATAACTAACTTACTTTATCTTTGCCATGATGACAGTAGATAATATTTGACTAGATATTTTTCAAGATACTAGTACTCAGCTTAAAGTGACATTTAAAGACTTAACTAGGTTAATTAGGCAAGTTGGGGTAATTAGGCAAGTCATTTTATAACAGCGGTTTGTTCTGTAGACGATCGAAAACAAATACTGCTTAAGGGGCTCGGCATGGGCCAGTTCTAACAGTATGTTAACCTTGGATAAAAATATCCCGGTTTCACGGTACGGTATTGTGGTTACTGCTCTAAAATATGTTCCATTTTTAAATGTCTGGGTAAAAGACAACTTTTTCCCCATTTAACACAATATATTTTATTTTAATGAACATTTAAAATATTTTGTAACAGAAAACAAGTCAGGGTAAATAAATGAACTAAATCATTAACTTCTGCTGTCTTCATCAGTCTCAAAAACACTGCTTTCTTTACATCTTTACGTCTTTCTTTTTTTAGGATGTAAAGTGAAACCACAGCACTGTTCAGCTCTATAGCATGCTTGGATGCTGGTTTATAATCGATTTGTTTTTCAGATGTTTGCTGAATCGTGGCCTGACCAATAGCTTTTGATGTGGAGATACTGTTGCCCTAAAAAAAACGAAACAAAATAATCGTAAAAACACATAAAAACTTAGAATATACCGTAGACTGTCAGAAATAAAGGTACGAGAGCTGTCACTGGGGTGGTACCTTTTCAAAAGGTAAACATTTGTACTTAAAGGGTCCATATTGAAACAAAGGTGTGTATTAGTACCTAAAATTTTCAAGAGGTGCGTATTTGTACCTTTTATATACTAGTATGTTCCCTTGAGGTATTAGTAAGGACTCCTTGGTTACTTTTAAAAAGTTACCACTCCAGTGGCAGCCTCTTTATTTCTGACAGTGTAGGAATGGTGGTGGTTTTAAAACCTTGATTTTTCCAAACCGAGGTAAACCTTGAAACCGGTTATCATGCCATGCCTTTTAGGGCGCTAATAATATTGACCTTAAAATGGTTATAAAAAGTTTAAGGGCTCTATTTTGACGGTCCATGTGCAGAGCGCAAAACGCAGGGCGCAAGCGCTTTCAGGGCGTGTCAGGACGCGTTTTTGCTAATTTAAGGACAGGAAATCTGCCTTGCGCCACGGCGCATGGTCTAAAAGGGTTGAGTTTATTTTCTTAATGAGTTATAGGTGTGTTTTGAGAATAAACCAATTAGAGTCTCATCTCCCATTGCCTTTAAGAGTCAGCTGCGTCACGCCAAGAGCGCATTCGCTATTTACAGGACGCAAAGTAAGTCTAAGTGGAAAAACTGAGCATTTCACAAGCAAACAGTTCACAGTTTTTTAACAGAAAGCTGTTAAACAGAGCATCTACTGCGTGAGAATGAGAGATAATGGATCTACTTTCACATTCGCTCTTGGATAGGGAAACCTTTACGCACAGACATCAATTAGTCTATTAATAATTGTGTTTGTTAAGCGCAAATTTCAAAATTTCAAAACTATTTCTAAATTCAGTTCTAATTTCCAGCAAACGAATAAATGAATAATAATAAAAAAATGTGCTCAAAAACCTGAGTTCTATCCTAAAACACATGCTGTGCCCCATATGGTCTAAAACCTGACAGGTGGGCAAATCTAACCCTGTTTTTAATAAAACAAATATAAATATGGATATAATAAATAATACTGCTAATAATAATAACATTATACAAAAGCAAATTGTTATGAATGAACTGAAAAAGCCTCCCGAGATGAAGAAGACATAAAAGCAGTGATTTTTCATGTTTATGTAGGCTAGAAAATAATATATTTTGTAATATTTTAATCCTTTATATTTATATCCTATATCTATTCTTGATATATCCTATATATATATATATATATATATATATATATATATATATATATATATATATATATATATATATATATATCCTTAATATTTAATTTTTTTCATATGTAAAGATATTTGCTTATTGCTCTCTTGTGTGTATTAAGCAGTGCGTAAGCGAGGCGCAACTCTGCGCCGGAGTTTAGACCGGGTTTGTTTTGGTCTAATGAAAAATCTATTATAGTTTCTCAAAATAGCAACGCGCCAGCGGTCCGCCTCAGAACGCCTTCCTTTTTAGACCAGAACGCCTATGGGCGCACATATGAGCGCTAATGCATTTGCTATTTAAACAGCGTAGCGCAACACCTCAAAACAACTCTTGCGCCAAGCTGAAACTACCAAAAGACTACTGCGCCGCGCCTTGCACCACACTGCGCCGGGTGTATGATAGGGCCCTAAAGCTGCTTTTATTCGAGCCAAAATAAAACAAACAAAACTTTCTCCAGAAGAAAAAATATTATAGGGAACACTGTGAAAAAATCCTTGCCCTGTTAAACATCATTTGGGAAATACTTGTAAAAGACAAGAAAAATCACAGGAGGGCAAATCATTCTGACTTCAACCATACATGAATTCAGAATTGTCTCATGCATAAGGTAGTAGTGAGTTATCTGTGGTGGTTAAATCTCTTTGTAATGCTAACGTATCAGATCTAAAACCAGTGGGTGAATGAAACGCAACACAACGCAACAATCTGCTTTTCTTGTGTCTTTTGAGCCACTGGATCTATAATGGCATGATTCTGGAAAAAGCTGTAAACTGGAGAGGCACTTAATCCAACAGTTATTATGAACACACACACACACACACACACACACACACACACACAGGCTGCGTGTATTGTTCTCGCTTTGGTCTCAGCTGTTCTCACTCAAGCCTAAAGCTACTTACTGCCAGCGCTCAGCGTGCCTCTGAATGCTCTATTGTGTGCGTCTGCGTAGATCATTTATCATATGTCACTAATGGGATTTTATTATTGTGTGTGATATTAGATGTGAGTGTGTGTGGAGGGGAACACATGGTGTTTGATGAGTTTTAAAGTATTGATATTAGGTTTGGGTCAGATACAGGACAAATTCCTTACTTATAACACTTACATACACACACAGACGGTCAGTGATCCTAAAAGCACCTCGTAGTATTAATATTTTGATGATGGATTTTGTCTTCCGCTTGTTCCTCTTGGATGTCTGTGGTGCAGATGAATGAGTGTGACGAGTAACGCGGTTGTCTAATGTCTATTTTAAAATCACCATCCAGATTGCTGTGACAGACATCGTCCCAGAAATGAGCATTCTATCCAGCATTCTACCCATCCATCTGTTGGTCTATCCATCGTTTGTTCATTTATTCATTCATTCATTCATTCAATAATTCGTTCATTTGTTCAGTTGTTTATTCATCCATCCATCTGCTGTTTCACATCCATCCATCCATCCATCCATCTGTGGTTCCATTCATCTGCAGTTCTATCAGTATATCCATCCATCCATCCATCCATCCATCCATCTATCCATCTATCATTTGTCAATGTATCCAGCCATTGACCATTTGACTATCCAAACGTCAATCAATCCATCCAACCATCTATTCTCCATATGACCATCCAATCTACTCTCTATCCATCCATACATCAATCAATACATCTGAGATACCATCCATCCATCCATCTGCAGTTCTATCAGTCCATCTGTCTATCCATCCCTCATTCATCAGTGGATCCACCAATTAGGCATCCATCCATTCAACTCTTTGACCATCCATTGGACCATCAAACCATCCAAATCTCTATTCATCCATCATCTACCTTTCCTTCCATATAACCTTCCATCTATCTGACCATCCAATGTATTGGCCATCCATACATCTATCCATACATCTGAGATTCCATCCATCCATCCATACATACATTCATCCATGCATCCATCTATAGTTCCATTAGTTCATCTGTCCATCCATCCATCTGCAGTTCTATCAGGTCATCTGTTCATCTATCCATCATTCATCAAATTCACCCATCAACCATCCATCCATCTGACCCTTTGACCATCCATTAGACCATCTATCCATCCAACCGTCTATTCATCTATCATCCATTCTTCCTTTCATATGACCTTCCATCCATCTGACCAGTGAATGTACTGTCCATCCATTCATCCGACCATCCATCCACCTGACCATCCAATGTACTGTCCATCCATCCGTCCATACATCCATATGACCATCCAATGTACTGTCCATCCATCCATCCATCCATCCTTTCGACTATTCGTTTGTCTGTCCATCCGTCCATCTTTTCATCTATTCGTTTGTCCATCCATCTGAACATCCATCTGACCATCCAATGTACTGTCTGTCTGTCTGTACATCCGTTCATCCATCTGTACGTCCATCCATCCATCAATCCACTATTCGTTTGTCCATCCATCCATACGTACATCTTTTCATCTTATCGTTTGTCCATCCATCTAAACATTCATCTGACCAGTCCATCCATCTGACCAATGTACTGTCTGTCTGTCTGTCCGGCCGTTCATCCATCTGTTCGTCCATCCATCCATCCATACATCCATCCATCCATCCATCCATCCATCCATCCATCAATCCACTATTCGTTTGTCCATCCATCCATCCGTACATCTTTTCATCTTATCGTTTGTCCATCCATCTGAACATTCATCTGACCAGTCCATCCATCTGACCAATGTACTGTCTGTCTGTCTGTCTGTCTGTCTGTCCGTTCATCCATCTGTTCGTCCATCCATCCATCCAACCATCCATCCATCAATCCACTATTCGTTTGTCCATCCATTCATCCGTACATCTGTTCATCTGTTCATCTGTTCATCTATTTGTTTGTCCATTCATCTGAACATTCATCTGACCATTCCATCCATCTGACCATCCAATGTACTGTCCATCCATTCATTCTACTGTCTACTGTTATTTTTTATGTGCTCAAGTGTTTAAACGTGTGGAAGAGGGTTTTTAGTTTTTCAAATTTTTGTTTGAATGATAATAGTGAATCTGCAGTCTGTGTGGCAATGGGTAGTTCATTTAATTAACGAGGAACATTAAATGCAAAGGTTTAGGAAACTATCTTAAAGTGACTTGGTAGTAGATCTGCAGTTTATCCTGAAGTACTATCTTATCAGTGGCCTGGAGTATCCTTCGTGATGCTGCTCATTCTAGCTGGTATGACGTCTTCCAAAATGGAAATCACAGCGCAACAGTAGCCAGACAAAACAATCACAGCATTGTATAAACATCTCTAATATTGCTATAATTGACCAATTGTCCATATAGTAATTGCCCATTACTATAATTTTCCATTTGGATTTGTGTAACTAGTGCAATATTTCTGTGATTGATAGCAGATGAAGAGTGCACTGACTAATGCATGATGACAGTACAGATCACATGTGGATCTCATCTCTATTCCAATGTTTACAGCAGTCTTACTCTTTTCCCATGGAGAATTACTGGACAGTATGGATACACATTGGCAGGCTAAAGCGTTCCCTCTTGGCAGGACGTCCAATCTGTCCCGATGAACATTCTGATCTTGATATCCTAATCTCAGAACCTTTGTTTTGGGGTTCTGGGGGCTTTATGATGGTTCCTCCGTAATGTTTGGCAGCACGTCTAAGGTCTGTTCCCAAAATATCCGAGTGTAAGCCTAGCATCCCCCATCCCAACCCCCAAAACACACACACACACACACCCTTTGATAGATGGGTATAAATTGAATTTCTGCCGTCTGTTTGGATCAGTTTGTGTCGGAGCTTTAGACTTGTTTCACAGAAGAGTTTTGTTTTCCGTTTTGGGAAAAGTGCTGCTTTCTAAAGGTAAATCCATGATTGCATTGTTTATTGTGCTGTTGTTGTGGTTGCCAGGTTTCAATAACATATGCAGAATGTTTACATTTATATATAATGATATATCAAAGTGTTTTTTATATAAAAATGTTTGGAGTAGCAGTAGATTTGTATTGTTTTAAAGCATTGAATACATTTATTTAGCAAGGATGCATTAAATTCATCAAATGTTAAAGACATTAAATGTTTTGCTGAAGATTTTTATTGTAATGAAATGCTGTTGTTTTGTTTTTACATTCAGTTAATTAAAAAATCCTAAAAATGTATTCCAGCTTTTAACCTGTTAGCCAGCACTCAATTTTGGGGATTTACACCTACCTAAATTTAAATAGTAACAGTTTTTGACTCCAGTAAGCTACAAACACAATTATTTATTATTGGAAAGAAGACACTTTGAGCTTTATTGTGGTAAAAGGGTAAGTTACATGTTAAAAAATATAAAAAGTTATATATTATAAAGTCATGAGAAAAAAAATTGTGTTCAATATTTGTTTTCCATATAAAAACACAGGAAAACATTAAAAAATATGACTTGAAAACCAAAAAAAAAAAAAAAAAAGCCAAAAAATTAGCTATTAAGTTTTATCGTTGTCTTGACATTAATTATTAATCAAAATTATTCCTGAGCAGGGAATCAGCATTTTTATTAAGTTCTGAAGAATCATGAGACTAATGACTGGAGAAAGGATGCTGAAAATGCAGTTTTGCATCACAGGAATGAATAACGTTTAATAATTATGTATATTTAAATAGAAAAGGGTTAGTTTAAATTGTAACAATATTTACTATATTTACTTTATAAAGAAATATATGAGAGCGACATTCAAAAATAACATGCGCACAAAAATTTTGGAGACGTCTGCATCCTCATACTGTATGGGGCATAAGAACAGGAAGTGTGTTTGGATATAAGTCAGTACTTTGACGACACTTCCTTATTATTGTTCACTTGTTCATTTGCTGGAAATTAGAACTGAATTTAAAAATAGTTTTGAAACAAATCTTTGTGCTTAACAAACAAAATTAAAAATGGAGACTAATGGATGTCTTCAGTGGAGTGCATTCAAAAACAGAAAGTAAAGGAGTAAAGTGAAGAGTAAAAGTAAAGAGAAAGTAAAGAAGCCGAATGGAGAAGGCTCATTCTTTATCTTTATGCTGCAATCGTTCATTTTTCCATTCAGTTTTTCCTTTTACAAAGTCCATCATGTAAATAGTAAATGTGCCATAGCACGACACAACTGACTCTTAAAGGGAATGTGAGATGAGCGTCTGATTGTTTTAATTCTCATTATTCTCAAAACACACCCAGAGCTCATTAAGAGGATAAGCACAACCCTGTTAGACCATGCGCCACGGTGCAAAACGTATTTTTCTGTCGTTAAAATAGCAAAAGTTGATCCAGACATGTCCTTAATGCTTTTGTCCCATACGCTTTAGACTTTGCACCTAGATCGTTAAAAAAAGCCCATAGTGTTAAAGCCAGAAGAAAAGTTTTGCAAGCATGCAACCATTTCAAAAAACACTTAAAAGCTGCATAAATGCAATACCCTAGCATTAACTTTTATGGGCACACTGCATACATTTTGTTTTTCAATTTATTTATTTTTTTTACAATTTAGTTTTAAATCGCATGCTTTTTCACCACTCTCTCTTTTTCTCTTTCTCTATTCCAAATGGTTTTTAATGTGTGTTATGAAAATCTAATTTGTAATTGTGCATATATAAGGTGTTTTTGGAGAATTATACATTTGTGATTTTATAAATATATTTTATAAATGCAAAGTTTAAGTATTGGTTGAGATATGGTGGTGTGAAAAAGTGTTTGCCCCCTTACTGATTTTCTCAATTATTTTCTTTGAAGTGAATTCCAACTTTTGAGGATCTTTTGGTCTACTTCATGTTAACGTGGACATCAGTAATCAAATTATTTGCCTTAATCTGAATATGACCATAATATGATTAAGTTGTTTAAATGAGTTGCTTTTTGAATGTTCCTTTCATGATTCCGTTTTACATGTTATAGCACATCATTCGATTAACATCATTACGTCACTGTGCTATCCATGTTTCCTTCGGAGTTTCAAGTAATTTTGGGTGTTTCATTGTTAATTTGTTGACTTCAACTGCAGTTTGGCACTTTCATTTTCATGAAGGAACATTTCATGCATGCCCCCCGTGACAAATGAGATAATGGATGAGTATGAATCTCTGGAAGAGTGTTGTTTTAATAAAATTTGAAACCGCATGCCGCATGGGAAAAAAATCCTTCGCATTTTGTGATGCAGGAGTCTGTGGTCCTTCACAGGTGCAGAGAATAGTGTCAAACAGCCGTGTGTGTGGAGCATCCTGTCACAAAATTCAGCTGTGTGTCGATTGGGGTGTTTGCATGTCTGTACTGCACTTCAATAATGCCACTAAAATTGGCATACTTCACATGTCTATATTCCATTTCTGTTTAGTTTCTTTATGACCTTAATCGGATTAAATAATTAAAAATTGCTGTTCAAATGGTAGACTCTTAATCAGAGTATTGTCTTAATCATATTAAAATGGGATTATTGGTGTCCACTGTTCATGTAAGCATACTCCGTGTCAGGCAGAAAACAAATCTTACCGAATTATGAATAATCCATACAAGCTGAAGCTGATCGGTCAATTCTTGTCACGTGACCTTCGGTGCACCTCCATTGGAAACAACAAACTTGATATGCAAATGGCCTCTAAAATGCCGCTGTCATTTGTGATCTCCATCAGTTGATCTTCTTGAACAGCCATGCTGGATTCACCTGACTTATTGACAAATGAGTTGCGGATCCATTCCTTGGCAGTTCCTTCACTTGGTGTTTTCCCTTGGCAAAGAAACTTCCCAAAGACGTCTGTTTCGTACTCATTTTGTTGCTTTTGGGTTAAATTTGGGCGCTAAAGTGACCGAGATGTAAGCGAAAATATAGTCATTTTTCAAAATAAAAGACTTTTCAAAATAAAAGATCGTTCAGGCTCAAATAATAATAAAATGGAAATAATTAATGATTTCTTGTACGGCCCGGCACCAATTGATCCACGGACCGATGGTTGAGGACCACCGAGCTAGGGGATAAAATGAACTACCATAGTACCGGTAAACTGTGCAACCCTAGAATTAGTGTGTATGGGTGTTTTGCAGTACTGGGTTGCAGATGGAAGGGCATCCGTTGTGTAAAACAAATACTGGATAAGTTGGCGGTTCATTCCGCGGTGGTGACCTCTGATGAATAAAGAGATGTTCTTATATTTCCCATTCATTTCCTATGGGGGTCATTTTTGAGCACAAACACCACAAGTGTAACTATTTTTACAACCACTTAGCATGTCTGAATCATGGCCTCAAGTTTCTTTTGTGTTTACATACCAAAAGCCAAAAAAGGATTTCAGACCATTTCTCCATTCCAGAAAATACTGACAATAAAATAAAAGGTTTAGCCTATTAAAATCAATGGCCTTTACAGAAATTGAATAAAGCTATAAAATCTATTTAACTTTAATCGTATTTGCATATTGATTAAAGTTACTATAGTTATTTAGTGAAGAGCAGCAAATGAATCTCTCATTGTGTTTTGTTTGATAACACAGGTGTTCATGTAAGAATGCACAGATCTATAATGAAGCATTCGACTACTTTAGTAACTGTGCTCATTTAAGAGAAAATTATTTGTGTTTAAAATAAAACACACAGGACGTGGCAATAAATAAATAAATAAATAAACAAACAAATAAATAAATAAATAATAAATAAATAAATAAATAATAAATAATAAATAAATAAATAAATAAATAATAAATAATAAATAAATAAATAAATAAATAAATAAATAAATAAATAAATAAATAAATAAATAAATAAATAAATAAAATAAAATAAAATAAAATAAAATAAAATAAAATAAAATAAAATAAAAAGAAGCATTTTTCTGACGGTCCCTTACAGAGCTCCGCTTAGTGCGAGGTCTCCTGGCTAAACGCATATTGCGAAGGCTTAAACGGAGCAGTGGTCGTATTGTTGAGCGAAAAAAAAAAAGAAAAAGACAGCTGTGAAACATAACCAGCTTTGTGTTTTTGTAGGAAACACACTTTAGATCTTTTTAGGGTAAGAGGTTTTTGAGTTATTGCCGTTATCACTGATTGTGTCAGGAATATCGAAAACAAAATTAACTTAACCACGCTCATTTCTGGCACCCTTCTGGATGTACAGCGTGCTTAGCATTTGCCTTTTACTGCCAATGTCACGGGCCGACCCTGGTTAGAGGGTTAATAATAAGTTTTAAAACTGCATGATGTGTTTACTTGTGCTATCTTTGACTAATATTTAAATTTATTTGATGATCTAAAACATTAAAGTGCGACAAACATGCAGGAAAAAAAAAGAAATCAGTAAGGGGGCAATTACTTTTCCACACCACTCTATGCCTACCTGACGCTTTTATAAATGAAGTTGTGTAAAGCTCTCTTTCTCGCTCTCTTTCTCTTTTCTCTCCCAGGACGTTCTGTGAGGAGTCTCAAAGTGTGTGTTTGGCAGCCTCTGCGGTGTGTTTTATATCAGACAGCTATGAGCGGTAAATACAGTGTGGTGTTACAGGGTCCGGCCCCGTGGGGCTTCAGACTGCAGGGGGGTAAAGACTTCAACATGCCTCTCTCCATTTCACGGGTGAGTCCGAACACACATGTACACACTCATTCAGACATGATGATACTCCCCTTCTGACCCCCCGACACCATCTGTGCCCTTTAATGATCTCACACAGCCTCTTTTTGTCTCTTTTCTTTGTTGAGGGGCCAAGCTGTTTTTAAAATGCGCATCATTTGTTTATTACAAGACGATATGTTCAGCTGTTCATGGCTGAGATGGCGGATGCCCTTTCAGCTGCAACCCATCTCTGGGAAACATCCACATACACATTCACACACACACTTAGACACTACGGCCAACTTAGCCTACTCAATTCACCTGTACCACATGTCTTTGGACTGGAGCACCCGGAGGAAACCCACACGAACGCAGGGAGAACATGCAAACTCCACACAGAAACACCAACTTAGCCGAGCCGAGCCTCGAACTAGCGACCCAGCAACCTCCTTGCTGTGAGGCAACAGCACTACCTACTGCGCAACTGCTTTGCCCCCCAATGTAATATATTATATACAGTATGATATAATACCCAAATAATGACTTAAAGTAAGTCTTTGAGAACGGGTTTCTCAAGCCAGGTGACGCATTAGACCAGGGGCTTATCTCCTGTTTCCAAAACGCACCACAAACTGCTTGTGAAACTGTTCTTCTATGATAATTGGTGATGAAAATAAATGATGTTCAATAAGATGTACTTGTGTTTAATAACTGTTTATTTAGTTAAACATGTTTTTGAACTGTAGGCCTACATAAACTCCAAACAGCGATTTTTGTTCACCTTAATCTGACTAAAGTCATAACTGAACTAAACAGAAATGCAGTTAAGATGTAGATGTCCTTGTAAGTATAGTCAGTAGTGTCTTCGAAGTAAGCGAAAGATCCAAAAGGGCATCCTGCTGATTTGATTCAGAAGGACACTTTTTTTTTCAAACGACTCACCGGCCAGGTATACATCCGCGCTAAAATATCAAAGTGAAAGTCATCATATCTTGCGTAGAACAGACCCAGCTGCCAACCTAACTTTGAGAATAGATTAATGGCGATATATATATATTTTTTAGTCCCGCGATAAGAGTCTCGCATTAACACAGCACAGCCCACCACTAGTTAATACACAGTGTGTTGTGTATTAATGTACACTGTTGCTGAGAAGCTTAGGATTTTTTTGAAATCTCTAATGCTCACAAATTGTCATTTAAACTCAAAATAACGGACTAAAATCTATTTAAAAAGATTTTAAAATGTAATTTATGCCTTTGATTTAAAGCAATTTTTTTACATAGATTCATCAGCGATACATGATTGTCCAGAAATCATTCTACATTGCTTATTATAAACAAACTATTTATTTATTCATAAATTTTTCTATGGCTTTGTCCCTGATTATCAGGGGTCTCCACAGTGTAATGAACCGTTAGCTATTCCAATATATATTTTACACAGTGGATGCCCTTCCAGCCACACCCCAGTACTGGGAAACCCCCATACACACATTCACACATGGACATGCACACACACACACACACACACACACACACACACACACACACTACGACAAATTTAGTTTTTACCTACATTTCATGTTTTTGGACTTGTGGGGGAAACCGGAGCACCTGGAGGAAACCCACATGAACACGGAGAGAACATGCAAACTCCACACAGAAATGCCAACTGACCCAGCAGGGGCTTAAACTAGCGACCTTCTTGCTGTGAGGCGACAGTGCTAACCACTGAGTAATCGTGCCGCCTATTATTATTATATAGAAAACGGCATCTGAACAGTATTTCTAAATATAAATATTTCGGAAGTTGCTCGCTCTCTGTTGAAATAAACGGCCGCTTGTTGCTTTGTCGATGTGAGTCGCTCGTAGTGTGAATGAGGCTTTACTGTCACTTTCAATCAGTTTAATGCATTATTGCTGAATAACAAACATTTATTTTAATGGTCACTGTTTGATGCCATTCAGAATCGTATATGGTAAAGCTGTACAGGTGTTCCTTATAATTATAGAAGTAGAGGGTTAAGATTTATATACCAAACCATATGATTTGTTCATATCTCAGACAGTTCCACCTATTAAAGTTTATGGAGATATTAATGACAACAGAACATGGGTTACTCTACAAATATATTTTTTATTATGGTAAGAATAAAGCAAAATAGTACACTTCTTAGAAAAGACCGATTTTTTTTTTTTTTTTTTTTTTTTTAGGTTTAGCCCACTCCACAATTCAAACATTACTGTCTGGCTAGTTTGTGTCCTATACTTATACTGTATGCTAAAAAGGCAATAATGGTCCTGACCATTATCACCAATAAAGCCTAGAAAAACAGGTCATCAATATAGTGTAAAACAGTGGTCCCAAACCCCCGGGCCGCGGACCGGTACCGGTTCGTGGATCAATCAGTACCGGGCCACAAAAGAATTAATTAACTTTAAGTTGGCAGATAAAGTAGCTGCATTTAAAGCCAACCTGGATTTGTGGGGACGGCGCGTGAACAGAGGTATATTGGACTTGCATGACATGCGTGTGCAGGCGCTCACGGGCTGTTTACGGGCACACACAAAGCTTGAAGGTAAACAAACAACGGCTTATCATAAGCATCATATCGATAATTATTTACACGGTGGGCATTAAGATGAACATATGAACGTTATCTGCCTAATTTCTAGCACCTAAATGTGTCTGGAAAAATATTCACAGGCTTTTATTCTCATAAACGGCGTGGATGGTAATGCAACTGACTGTTCTGATTGGCTAAAGCAGACGTCTCACGTCAGCACGTTCCAGACGTGCACGTGCTCTTTCTGACAATCTTCCTTCTGCGTTTACACAGAGCAGCATTCCCTCAAATTACCGGTAATGTTACAACTTCCCTTTCTGGAAAATAGCCAGAACGAATTTACCGGTATTTTTAAAAAGGCCCTGTTCACACATACTTACCTTTCCAGAAAATTGCCGGTAAAAGGCTTTTGTCTGCCATTATCACCAGATGGGACCATCTTGTTGCAAAGAAATAAGCTCAGGGCTCCCATTGATTTAGCATTACGGACAGTTTTTGATGTTATAATATGTTAGCATTGTTATGTTGGAGCAATGTGCTAATAAAGTTCCATATGAGTACACAGTGGATTCACGTTTATTATTATTATTATTTCAGCTCCCCAGTCCGCAGTAAAATTGTCAAGCGTTGACCGGTCTGCAGTTAGAAAAAGGTTGGGACCACTGGTGTAAAGCAATAAGTTCAAATATTCCTTTCCAGTTATCAAAAAATAATTTGTTCCTTTATTTTAATGTGTAACTATTAAATTATTTTAAATTCAAAATTGACATATATACATCAGTGTAAAACCTATAAATGGTGGAAAAACATATTCTGTAATTGTGTACCTGTGTCTCCACTTTTGCCATGGCCTCTTTTGACTTTAACAAACTCATCCCTCAGGTTTTTCCAAACCTTTTAACGAAAAACCTTCCTTCTTTCCCGCTGTTATGATTTTTAACCAATAATTATTGGCCATGTAGTTATCCCAATGATCATGCATAGACGGGTCATAAAGATGTGTGTACAGGCGTACCTGTTTCAGAGAAAATCTTCTCAAAGTGATTCATATTCAACTGCAATTAAATGTGGCACCATGCAAACTGTTCGTTGGAGTCTCAAAAAATTTGGTTCGCTCTGCCAGCCGAAATCATTTTCGCGCGCACCCATAGCGAACCTCCGCAAACACTGCAGTGACGTGACAATTGCGCACTCAAGCAAACTAGCAAATGCGTTGAGTATTAACCAGGCTTAGGTAGTTGCGAACAGTTTACATAGCTTGATTAACAAAATTGAGCAATGCTCAACTTAATTTGTTGTTTAAAATCAGTTCATTTACATTTTTGCAACCACTTAGCTTAAAACAATGTCATGAATCCAATAAATATTTTTTTCAGTGTTTGTGTATGCATTGATATTTTTTAATATTAAACAGCTTTTTTGAGGTTGAAATGCATACTGTGCATATTTTTTATTTTTAATCTCCAGTGAATGCATCTGAATGCAGAGAAATGGAAAAAAAGCGTCCTCCAAATGCATAAATATAATATATCCTCTTTTCATACATCACAACTTCTGTAACTTTTGACATCATGCAACTTACCCCCTATTTTTATTATTATTATAAATATTATTATTATTATTATTATTATTATTATTAGTATTATTAATATTTTTTATTATTATTATAATTAATTATTATTATTAACAATATTATTATTGTTGTTGTTATCATTATTATTATTGTTATTATTATTGCTTTTATTAATTTGTTAAAAACAGCATCCGAACAGTATTTATTTTAAATATGAATATTTTGTAACATTATCAATATCCTGTCACTTTTAATCAATTGAATGCATTATTGCTGAATAAAAGGATTATGATTATTATTATTTTAATGATCGATGTTTGAAGCCATTCAAAATCAAATTACAGTATGTGGATAACTTTCTGTCATGATTTTTTAGTAGTATTTTCCCTATAATCATGGCAGTGGTTAACTACTTTATATATACCAAAAGTTCTATTACAGATATTATAAGATATATTACAGAGGCCTATCTGCGCTGAAAAAAAAATACTAATTGAATTTACTACATCGTTTTAAGGTAAGTGGTTGCAAACTATTTGCATGCACTGGGTTTAAACAAACAAATTAAATGTAGTAATGATTAATTTAATTTGTTTAAATTTCGACCATATAAATAGTTTGCAACTGCTTACCTTAAAGCAGTGTAGTAAATTCAATGAGTCATTTTTTCAGTGTATGTGCATTAATATCCTTTATATAAAACATTTTATTTTGAGGTTAAATTCATATTATATTGTGATTTTTCCAGTGAATGCATCTGAATGCAGAGAAAAAAAAAACTTCTTCCGAATGCATAAATACTCTTCTCATACATCACAACTACTGTAACTTTTGACATTATGCAACTTACCCCTAATCTGGACAGCTTACATTTGAGAAATCATGTTTCCCTTCCTGCATATTTATAGACGCTGTCTTCTAATGTCACTTGATAGTGGACTCTAAAGTATAATTAAGGCCTTTGGGTTTTTCATTTCCTCTTGACTACAGGACAAACTCAAGTGGCACAGTTTACCCCGCTCTCCCCTCACTATTTATCTCTTTATCTGTTAAGTGATCGCTGTAACCTTTTCCTTTCCACCTGTTCATACTTTTTATTTCCTAATGAGTCTTCCACACTCACTATGTCTACAGTATCACACACACACGCACACACACTTATGTCACACACCCGTTAGGGCTGCCAGTGTATGACAGCTATTCCCACAATGCCATCTGGCAGGGGAGTGATGTAAATGACCTTCTGATTGATTTTCCTTGCCTCTTTCTATTTCTCTCCGTCTCCAGCCTCTTCCTTCTTTTCTTCAGCCTTTCCCTGTCTGTCTCAAATTCTCAAAGGCTTTCATTTATAATTGCGCTGCTGTTTTTACATGCTACTTTTACACTGATAGTAGTATATTTATTTTTTAAGAAAAGTTTGATGCATTTACTCTGATTAAGATTGTAAATTGTGAATAACAATGAACAAATTAAGTGCTGCTATGTGTAAATAAACGAATTAGTTTATTTCGTTATTTCCCTAAGTTTAATGCTGTAGCTCTAACTAAGATTATTGTTTATTGAGTTTTTGAATAATAATGAAAAAATACTGTACATAGTGCTGCAATTGAAAAATGTAATTCTAAAATTTATAATTTTGTTAAAATATTTTTTTGTCACCGAAAAGTGTTGTTCATTTAATTTATATCATTGTGCTTTATGGAATTTGTTGATTTTTATAAATTTTGAGGTAATTTTGGATATTTTATTCAGATGCACTCACCTACAAAATCCCAGTCAAAGTAAAATGATGAATGCATATATTATATTAATATTGCAATATAAATTGCAGAAAAAATTAAATATTGACTATTAAATATATAACTTTTAAACATATTTACATATACAAAACAATTGAGATCTGTATTGTTTTTAGAGGTCCGATTTATTTGATGCATTAATAAAATATAAAAACATTTGTATAGAAGTGTGATGAGCATTCAAATATTTAATTTTCTTTAAAAACATAAGCATTGGTCACATACAGTATCATCTATATTTATTAGTTTCTGGAAATAATTCATCAGAAAGGCAGACCGTGTTCTTTCTCATCAGAGTTTGCGATCTTGTGGTTGGTTGTGCTGCCGGTTCGTGGTTTAGAGCGCTTTATGCAGGAAGCCAGTACAAATATTTGATCAATTGAGCGAGAGCTCTCTCGGATCCTGCTACAGACGTTACTCACACTCCATAAAAGATGTTATTTTAACTTCAGATCCTCAGTAAAAAACAGGGAGCACAGTTGTCGGCTGGCCAGAGATCAGTTCATCAGGAGTCTGTGAATTTTTGTCCTCTCTATTCTGGATTGAGGAGTGAACGAGTCAGGACCTCAACTCTTTACAAAACTAGAGACTTTTCAGAAATTTGCATTTTTTTTCCTTAGAAAACTAGTGTGATAGGTTTTTGTTGTGTATTCAATAAAAAAGTTCATAAAAACAAGGCCAAGCATACTGTACTGAGTTATTATTAAGAATTTTTCCTAATTGATTTTTCTGATCTACCTAATCATAGACAAAAGTCCAGGTAAACAATGAATGATTATTTTCTCTGTCTTATAGCATTAGTTCTGACTTGTTTTAAATGTGATCAACATTTGGGCTAGTTGTAGATGTGTTTGCAAGCAGCATGTAACATTTTAATGATATTTTGGCAAATTGAACATACTGTAATGGGCTCTATTTTGACGGTCCATGCGCAGAGAGCAAACGCTTTCAGGGCGTGTCAGAACGCAATTTTACTAATTTAAGGACGGGAAAATCCGCTTTGCGGCGTGGTGTATGGTCTAAAAGGGTTGAGTTTATTTTCTAAATGAGTTATAGGTGTGAGTCTCATCTCCCATTCCCTTTAAGAGTCAGCTGCATCGCGCCATAAGCGCATTCGCTATTAACAGGACATAAAGTAAGTCTAAGTGGAAAAAATGAGCATTTCACAAGCAAACAGTTGACAGTTTTTTAACAGAAAACTGTTCAACAGAGCATCTACTGCGTGAGAATGAGAGATAATGGATCTACTTTCACTTTCACTCTTGGATAGGGAAACCTTTACGCACAGACATCAATTAGTTTATAAATAATTAAATGCGTTTGTTAAGCGCAAATATTTGTTTCAAAACTATTTCTAAATTCAGGTCAAATTTCCAGCAAACTAATAAATGAACAATAATAACGAAGTGTGCTCAAAAACCTGAGTTATATCCAAAAACACATGCTGTGCCCCATATGGTCTAAAACCTGACAGGTGGGCAAATCTAAGCTTGTTTTTAATAAAACAAATATAAATATGGATATAATAAATAATACTGCTAATAATAATAACATTACATAAAAGCAAATTGTTATGAATGAACTAAAAAAGCCTCCCGAGATGAAGAAGACATAAAAGCAGTGGTTTTTCATATTTATGTAGGCTAGAAAATAATATGTTTTGTAATATTTTAATCCTTTATATTTATATCCTATATCTATTCTTATTATATCCTATATAATATTTACATTTTTTCATATGTAAAGATATTTGCCTATTGCTCTCTCTTGTGCGTATTAAGCAGTGCGTAAGCGAGGCGCAACTCTGCGCCAGAGTTTAGACCGGGTTTGTTTTGGTCTAATGAAAAATATATTATAGTTTCTCAAAATAGCAACGCGCCAGCGGTCCGCCTCAGAACGCCTTCCTTTTTAGACCAGAACGCCTATGGGCGCACATATGAGCGCTAATGCATTTGCAATTTAAACAGCGTAGCGCAACGCCTCAAAACCACTCTTGTGCCAAGCTGAAACTAGCAAAAGATTATTGCGCAGCGCCTTGCACCACACTGCGCCGGGTGTATGATAGGGCCCAATGACTTGCAAAAAAGATTTGTTCATTTCGATAAACAAGACTCAAAGGTTCTAGTTAGTAAAATAATCAGAACGTCCTATCACTATTTTTCACTGACGCTTTACTCTTTTTACTTTACGCTTTTGTAACATTGGCAAACAAATCTTTTTTGCCAATGAGTCTTTCTTGTAAAATAATAAATGTTACATGACTTTTGTTGTTTTTTAGTTTACATTATATAGTGAACTGCTTTTAATCTCTTTTGTGCGTTCACACAGAATGCATTTTTCCTTTCTAACATGGTACTTTTCTTTAGTTTTTCAATGCAAACACAATCTTGATGGACGTGTTACCTTACACCACGAAAGTGACCTCCTTGTTTTTTAGACACTGTTTCAAGTTAAAATGTCCTCAACTTTCACAAGCAATGGTGTTCATCACTGTCAGTTCCATAGCAGTGGACCAATCAGAAGAGCTTGGAGGTGGGACAATCGTCGCAAGTTTCTGTTTAAGGGCGCTCGTTGATTGTGTCCAAATATTCTACAGCTTCATGCTGCATTTTTTTTTCTTCAAACCATTGCCTCCCGCATTTAAAAAAAAGCCCTTAGACCGTTAGAGAAGCGCTCGCAGCTGATTGTTTTAAGGAAGAAGCAGTGAAAAAAACACTTCGGTGCACATGCAACCTAACAGCTTGTAGAGATGCCCAAACCAGGGCCTGTGGGCCAAATCAAAAGACATCATAGGCCAAATTTGGCCCACAGGCCCTAGTTTGGGCATCTCTACAAGATGCCCTATTTGAGAAGAGAGGAATAATGACAGGCATTTATTGATATAGTTTTAACAGATTAACCATTAGTTTGTTTTCTTGTTAAATCTAACTGAAATTAAATGTTGTAAATAAATTAGATTTTTCGTTTTTTATGTACATACAGTAATGTCACTTGACAGATGCACGAGACATCGGCAACCTGACTAGTTTATACAGCATTTAACTTCTTAGTGTTTATATTAATTATTTGTTGTTATTGTAATAAATTCAGTGGGATGCTTTTTGTTTGCGTTTAATGCCTCGTGACGTAATAAAGGGCATCAATGTGATCGTGCACACCAACGAGCAAAACGCCAGGCGCTAAAGTGTCATTTTTTAAGAAACATCTCATGCTAGTTTTTTTGTTTTGATGCGCCAGTTAAAACCTTCTCCACCAATCAGATTGGCACTTTTGTTCATGTGCACGGAGCTGCTGAAGTTACAGTAAACAGCACTTGGAGGCGCTTAAGTGCAAAACTGTCAATGCAAGCACACATTGAAGAAGATGCCCAGAGGCGATATGAACGTGGAGCTGCTTATTGCTCTGGTGAACAAGAATCATTTCTTCATCGCTAGAGCTGGAGCTGCTACTAGAACCATCCATGCTTGTTCGAATCCCCAGTAACTTTAACAACAAGCGTGTCAACTTCCTCTCTTCTTCTTCTGTGTTACAAGCTGGTGTCAAAAGCTTGAAGTTGTGTAGCGCCATCTAACGTCAAGGAGTGATTTTGAATAGTCTTCTGCTCGACGCCAGTAAAAATCACTTGAGTTAGTCCCTTTTTTTCAGAGGTCGCCACAGCGGAATAAATGGCCAACTATTCCAGCATATGTATTATGCAATGGATGCCCTTCCAGCCACAAACTAGTACTGGGAAACACCCATACACTCTCATTTAAACATACACTACAGCCAGTTTAGTTAAACCAATTCATTAGCGCATATTTTTAGCTGGGAAAACCGGACCTCCCAGAGGAAACTAACACCAACACGGGGAGAACATGCAAACTCCACACAGAAATGCCGACTGACCCAGCCACCATGCCACCCACTATTAAAGTAATTTTTGCTATTTATTTTTAAATATTAGGAAATAAATTAAAGGCAGCACGGTGGCAGCTGGAAGGGCATCCGCTGCGTAAAACATATGCTGGATAAGTTGGCGGTTCATTCAGCTATGGCGCCCCTATATTAATAAATGGACTAAGCTGAAAAAAAAAGAATGAAATAAATTAGGAAATTACCCATGGCAACTTTAATGAAATACAGGTTTGTTATATTCACCCTCGCCCCACAACCCTCCATCAAGTTTGGTTTTTGGCCCTTCATTAGAAAATGTTTGGGCACCTCTGAGCTAGTTTAACTTAACTGTAGTTTAACATCCTAAAACAGACCTTCTGCTTCACGTTTCGTCTTGCCGTTCTCATGACATCATCCCCAGAGGAGTGCATATGTGTGGGTGATAAACTTTTCATCGATGATAAGATAAACACAGAATGTTCCACTTCATGCTGTGACAAAATTAGCAGCCTTTCTGACGTGAGGATTTAGACACAGCTTTTGTAGATTGCAGATGCAGTATTTCTTCAAGTGTCTTCACTGATTTGAACCGCTTTAGACTGTAAATAAACGTTTGTGAGGTGGGGAGTGTGTTGGGTTTGGATATGGTTGGTGGGAGTGTGATTTGTGTGAAATGCAGTGGGATGTTTGGCACTGAGGTCGGGTTGGTTTGGACCTCGCTGTAACCCCAGCCAGCTTTACAGAGATTTAATATTATGAGTTCTGGTTAATGGTGGGATTTAATACAGGGATCTGGTCTAAACTAGGCTTTATACGACTGTGGTTTGGAGCTGCCGCTGGTGCATGCTGGTTAGTTTTAGGACGCAGGATCACAGAGGGACAATGGTGTGTTCTGTGTCAGATTTTCTCTTTCTGTGCCATCTGAGGCCACCAATGTACACTTTAAAAAATCCACACAACTCCTTCATGTTGTCCTAATCAATTAAATTAACTTAGTTGTTTTTACAAATTTAAGTGGATTTAACATAAATTTAAGTGGTTCCCCCACAAAAAAAAAAAATGTGTTGGTTCAGCTCATTTTAAATAAGTTGTTTGAACAAGCAGAATTGTTAGCTTTTTTGAGTGCATCTTTTTACAACCCAAGCTCATTCTGAAAATGTAGTCCCACGGATGTTTCTATTGACAGCGATTTACGTAGCCGGAGGTACGTATAGCTGCATCTATTTTTTTTTAGCGAATGCTACGGGGCGGTGTGACGCCACTCCTCTTCGCGCTTGCCGGCTGACCGCTTACCTCCGTGTGGAGGGCTTTCCCTCTGCAACCAATTTGTCCAGTTAGCTCGTCATGTACGACGGCAGAGTGGAGACCCGGAGACGGGTCGGTGACGACGGTGACGACCGGGTTCGAGTCTGGGGAAGAGCGGTTCCAAAAATCAGGTAAGACAAAAACAGAATCCAAAAAATAAAGTGAATGAGTTCATCACAGGGTGAGAATGAGGTCAAATCCGAAAATGTGGTTAAAATCAGACGAGGGCTTTTCTTTTTCTGGACGGCTTTTAAAATCGTTTCTTGGGTTTAGGGAAGCAAGCAGGCGGGCAGACGGGTCAATTGATAAAACTGGTTGGGTTTAGAGAAGGAGATGGAGGACGATGGGTTGGCCGATTGGCCGGTCGCCAAGTCAATCATTCAGTCACTTGACAGTGGCCTCTGGTGGCTTTACGTGAGAACAGCGCGGGCGCGAACGCTGCTCGCTAGAGACGTTCGAGATGCGAAAAAGTGAACACAGCCACCTCTTGCGGATCGCAAAAACTGCACAAATACGTACCTCCCGGGACGTGTTCCACAGTCTCCAGAAACTACTGCGGGACTACGTTTTCAGAATGAGCCTAGGTTGCATTTTTATGTGCTGTGTTTATGTTTCTTACTCTAGATTTCAATTAAATTTGATTGGTGTTTGTCTGCATAAAATGTGCTGCAATTAACCCAGCAGGCACACAACGTCATAAGACGTTAAAGGTGCTGTATGTAAGTTTTTGACTCTTATAAAGCATAAAAATACCATAATATGTTACATTTGCAGATATTTAAGAAACATGCCAAGTGAACATTATTGACTATCTGAAAAACAATGTTGAAGTCAGATATTTTACTTTGAAAATGTGAGTTACGTGCCGGAGAGCTGTCTTTGTTTTGGTTCTTTTAACTTGCCCAATGCCAGTTTAGCCAAAACAAATGGCCTGATTCCATTTAGTGGTACAGTGCGGTACAGGTCAGTACGGGTCATCTTTATCAGGCTTGCGTTTCCACTGCTAAAAGGGTACCAATGGTGCCCATGGTAAAGCTGTACAGGTTGTTTGCATATCATATGAGAAGCACTTCTCACAAAATAGATGCTTTATACACATAAATACTTGTGTATAAATATTCATTTCTAACCTTTCTATGAGCAGGATTTGATTATATCTGCAGATCAATGACAGTGAGAAATAGCCTACTGTAACGACTGCAATTATGTAAAATAAATAAATAATTGCAGCATATATGAGCACATACAGACCCTTATAGTCTCTGATATGTTACTAATTACAGATAAACTATACACAGCAGACATTTAGTCCTTATTTAAGTTCAAAAACAGCACAACGTATAGCCCACAGTCAGAGCAAACCTCTCATCTGCATCTTTAATCTTCACCAGCTCATGTGACCCCTGTTAGAAAGTATTTCGGTTATTCCGAGTTCATAATAGTCCAAAACGCGATGATAATAGATAAACATGGCAGTTTGTTCACGTTTGCTGAAAAACTAATTTGCTCCTTTTTCCGGCTTCTCCTTTGTTCTTTCGCGCTTCTTTCTCGTTTTTGTTCATTTCTGACTGGATCGATGTCAAAAGCACGTCAATAATCACGCGCACGTTATCATCAGCTCAAAAAGATCGATATTTCAAATATAGATGCACGGCGAGCGCAAGCGAGAAAGCGAAACCACTTGCGCTGTGGTAGTAGAATCAGCTCTTTTTCTTGGCTTTGTGGCTTTTCATCAAGACGACATGGGGTTTGTTTGAGCTCGGGTCCACCATGGCTCATTATTATATGTATATATATATTATTCATTCATTTTCTTTTCAGCTTAGTCCCTTTATTAATCTGGGGTCGCCACAGCGGCATGAACTGTCAACTTATCCAGCATATGTTTTTACGCAGCGGATGCCCTTCCAGCTGCAGCCTATCTCTGGGAAACATCTATGTATATATTATTACAGTGTAATGTCTCGGCTGTGTATTTAAAACATGGCGGTTCCTTTGTTTTCAGTCTGGCTTTTTGCATGAGCTAGTGATGTATCTTTGTAAACTAATGTCGTTCAGCTGCGCGTCTAGCTCCGCCTTTTGGTACCCTTTCGCCGTGCTAGGTACCCTTTGTGTTATGGTATGGTTCGCCTTTAGATTAAATCTGTAATCGGGCCATAAAAATTAGGCCCGACAGAAGGCGGCAGTGAAGCTGAATATTAAAAGAATAGGCTAATGCCAACATTAGCATGTATACTCTGTCTACATTATGCATTCATGGTTTAAATTGATATATATTTTTTAAATTTTAAAAACCCTTTACTCACCAAGAGTAGACTACGTGTTTTTGTCGAGAAACATTATTGAATCCACTGTAATGGCTTTAGCGCAGTCCTGCGCTCAGGATGATGCGTCCAGCAGCACCGAACACCCTTTCACTGCTGCTGCTACCGGCCGAGATGCAGAGTTCTGATCTGGCTAATTTTGCAACTTTTGGTATAGGATTGTTTGTTCATCTTTTACCAATCACGAACATCCACTTCATTTACCATGACAGCAGTTTCAATGTAGCAAGTGGCCTCGTCATCTTCCCTGTCAGGTGCTGTGCTGTTTAGCGCTCTATCGTAATACACAGTGTATAAGTGACCGCCGAAATACCTTGGCGGCTAAAATGACAGGTTCTTTCTGAACTGGTGGCTGGCCTGACCGCAGTCAAAATTAATTCTTTTTCACTTTGTTTGTTTCACCTTTGCAGGGAGGGAATTTAATGTTGTAACAAAATGATTTAATTGCTTTTTTCGTGCTTTCTCGCGCTAATTGAAATGTATCACATGACTGTTCATTTACTGTAAAATGATAGAAATTAAACTCGAACCCACCTGAACCCGTCGGGTCCCGCTGGGTCTCGTCGGGTTCGGGCAAAGATCTTCAGCTCTATTTTAGGTACCTTTTGACAGTGGAAACGACCATAAAAGCATACCGAATTGTACCGAACCACTCAGTGGAAACGGGCCAATAGCATGCATCCGTGACTAAATTGCGACCTCCAGTGGACAGTAGCAGACTCCTAAATGAGACGCAGATTCAGAGTTCCACATGAGGTTTTTATTAGCAAAAAATACTAATATTCCAAGCGTAAACATTAGGCGAGCAGGATACATTGTAACCCCGTGTCCTAACAAAATGCTTCAGTGATAATCAATTTGGCTGTTTGCACTAGACGAAACACCACAGAAATTTAAATACAGCCATTCAGAAGTACAGAATATGCACTCGCGAAATGGTAAGGTTTATAATCTTATTAAAACAAATTAAACACTGAAAAAAGCACATGAGGTGTACCTGAGGTGATCATTGTCAAAGTTTTATGTTGTTTACCTGTGAGAAATAAAAGCCGCTTCTAAAATATAAGTTTGAGGAGTTGGTTAGAACAAAAACTCCTTTTAATATGAAAATACTCCTTCCATAGTTGCTTTTTTTCATTCATTTTCTTTTCAGCTTAGTCCCTTTATTAATCCGGGGTTGCCACAGCGGAATGAACCACCAACTTATCCAGCACATGTTTCATGCAGCGGATGGCCTTCCAGCCGCAACCCATCTCTGGGAAACATCCATACACACTCATTCACTTCACATACATATACTACGAACAATTTAGCCTACCCAATTCACCTATACCGCATGTCTTTGGACTATGGGGGAAACCGAAACACGGAGGAAACCCACAGGTATCCAGGGAGAACATGCAAACTCCACACAGAAATGCCAACTGATATAGGCTCGATAGTCAGGCACACTCCTGTTGGTCCTCAATCTGGCAGCCTGTGCTTTCTTAAGCACATGCGTCTGATCTGAAGACGCTCCAGCACGTGCTTTCCACGGAGATGCATTACGTTTAAAACTTAGCCCAAGCTTTTTTTGTATCTGTTGTCTGTGCGATCTCTGAGTGAGTGATGACTGTTTGTGTGCTTCAGTGCCTCTCATTTAGAACAAGCAATTGCACTGTGTTATTTGGGAGGTAGTTGATAATATTGTGGCTTTTCTCCTTTATTATCTAATGGATTTATTGATGTCGTTGGTCACACTTTACAATAAGGTTCATTAGTTAATGTTAATTAATGCATTTACTAAGATGAACAAACAATGAGCAATACATCTACTACTGTATTTGTTTATGTTAGTTAACGTTGGTTAATGAAAATACAGTAGTTCATTGTTAGTTCATGTTAACTAATGGTGCATTAACTAATGTTAACAAGCATGGACTTGAATGTTAATTATGCATTAGTAAATGTTCAATTATGATTAATAAATGCTGTACATGTGTTGTTCATGCTTACTTCATGTTAGTAAATGCATTAACTAATGAACCTTATTGTAAACTTTTACCATGTCGTTTCAGCAGCACAGCACATACATATCCACTTTGTGAGAGAATTTCAAGGCGTTGAAATATATTTTTCCACCCATTGGCCCGCCGAGCTGCATGTAGATCGATTTTGGTAGCCCGACGTCCGCTCAACATCAAGCTGTAACATCATTAGACCTTGAAATTTGGTTGTGCTTTAGGTTGCATTGGAAAGTGACCAAAATCTAAAGTCTGTCCGATGTTGGACGCTGCAAGGGTGTTTCTGCATGCTTGCTAAAATTCATTCAGAATGTTAATCGAAGTTTACAGTCGCGGGGTTGATGTTGTGGCTGCTAAGATATTCTGAATGATTTTATGTACTATTTTAAGCAGGTGTACTTATATAGCACATTTCATACACAATGGTAATTCAGAGGGCTTTACATAAACAAGAATAAAATGATTAAAAACAAAGTAAAAATGAGTTAAAACCGGTTTAAAGGGAATAATAAAAAAACAAAGAAAGACACAAATAGTGTGATCTGTCGAAGTCATGCCAAGCATTAGAAAATATAAAACCTGAATAAATATATATATATATATATATATTTATATATATATTTATATATACATATATATATATACACACACAGTTGAAGTCAGAATTATTAGCCCCCCTAATTTCTATTTAATGGAGAGAGGATTTCTTCAACACATTTCTAAGCATAATAGTTTTAATAACTCATTTCTAATAACTGATTTATTTTATCTTTGCCATGATGCCAGTACAATACATGATACTTCTATACAGCTTAAAGTGACATTTAAAGGCTTAACTAGGTTAATTAGGGTAACTAGGCGAGTTAGAGTAATAAGGCAAGTTATTCTATAACGATATAGAATGTAGACTATCAAGAAAAAAATTGCTTAAAAGGGCTAATAATTTTGTTCCTAAAATGGTGTTTAAAAAAATTAAAAACTGCTTTTATTCTAGCCAAAATAAAACAAATAAGACTTTCTCCAGAAGAAAAAATATTATCAGACATACTGTGAAAATTCCCTGCTCTGTTAAACATCATTTGTAAAATATTTAAAAAAGAAGAAAAAAATTCAAAGGGGGCTAATAATTCTGACTTTAACTGTATATATATATATATATATATATATATATATATATATATATATATATATATATGAAGAACAAAACAAATATCATTCATAATAGGATTAATCAAATATGACACTTAACCAAGCCAAACACACACTCTTTTGTTTTTGAGTTTTAATGTCAGTTTAGAAACGTCAGTTTAGAGAAGGTGTGTCTACTTCTCATGTAACCTGATATAACGTCAGAAATGGTTTCACTGAATTCTTAATGACATGGCGTTCTAACACAAACTGTTCCACATCTGATCATGTCAGCAGATTTTGTTTCCAGTCTCATCTATAAATCTGCTCGAAACCACCTGTAAGATTCCACAGGTGAACGACAGACGAGCAGCACACAAACTCAACCATTCATTCAGCTGTTTATGAGATTTGATCTTGTAAGGCTCTGGATTCTTATTGGTCATTCTGTGCTCAAAACCGTTTCAAAATATTGGGTCGTTCAAACCGTAAATGTTATCAAATGCTCTCCTAGGCAGCATTTCTTTGATCAAAACTGTAAAAACATAAATATTATAAAATGTAAAAGAAATTAAATATAGCTGTTTTCCATAGCAATATATTTTAAAATGTCGTTGATTTAACATTGATAATGCTAAGCTGAGTTCTAATACTTCACTGATTACTGTGCTGTTCAAGAAATATTTATGTGATGTTTCTTAACCCAGTGATATATTTGGACAGAATTTTTTAAATACAAATTTCTAAATGTTTTAATTATTTGTTTGTAAAATTATAACTGAAATAATTGACACTTTTATTTTATTTGTTTGTTTAACAGGAACAATATGCTGAATGAATAACACTTAATGTTCCTATTGCTTTAAAGATTTCAAACGTTCTTTCTGCTAATCATTCTTTAATTAATCACTTCTATAGAAATATTATTTTATTTATCATAATAAAATAATTATATATACACTCACCGGCCACTTTATTAGGTACACCTGTCCAACTGCTCGTTAACACACACTTCTAATCTGCCAATCACATGGCAGCAACTCAATGCATTTAGGCATGTAGGCATGGTCCAGATGATCTGCTGCAGTTCAAACTGAGCATCAGAATGGGGAAGAAAGGAGATTTAAGTGATTTAAGGATCAGACGGACTGGTTGGTGTTTCAAAAACTGCTAATCTACTGGGATTTTCACGGACAACCATTTCTAGGGTTTACAGGGAATGGTCTGATATAGAGAAAATATCCAGTGAGCGGCAGTTCTGTGGGCGCAAATGCCTTGTTAATGCCAGAGGTCAGAGGAGAATGGCCAGACTGGTTCCATATGATAGTAAGACAACAGTAACTCAAATAATCACTCGATACAACTGAGGTCTGCAGAAGAGCATCTCCAAACACGACTAACCTTGAGGCGGATGGGCTACAGCAGCAGAAGAACACACTGGGTGCCACTACTGTCAGCTAAGAACAGGAAACTGAGGCTACAATTCACACAGGCTCACCAAAATTACACAATAGAAAATTGGAAAAGCTTTGCCTGGTCTGATGAGTCTCGTTTTCTGCTGTGACATTCGGTTGATAGGGTTAGAATTTGGCGTCAACAACATGAAAGCATGGATCCATTCTGCCTTGTATCAATGGTTTAGGCTGGTGGTGGTGGTGTAATTGTGTGGGAGATAATTTCTTGGCACACTGTAGGCCCATTAGTACCAATTGAGCATCATTCAACGCCACAGAATACCTGAGTATTGTTGCTGACCATGTCCATCCCTTTATGACCACAGTGTACTCATCTTCTAATGGCTACTTCCAGCAGGATAACGTGCCATGTCATAAAGCGTGAATAATCTCAGACTGGTTTCTTGAACATGACAATGAGTTCACTGTACTCAAATGGCCTCCACAGTCCCCAGTTCTCAATCCAATAAAGCACTTTGGGATGTAGTGGAACGGGAGATTCGCATCATGGATGAGCAGCCGACAAATCTGCAGCAACTGCTTGATGCTATCTTGTCAATATGGAGCAAAATCTCTAAAGAATATTTCCAGTAACTTGTTGAATCTATGCCACAAAGGATTAAGGCTGTTCTTAGGGCAAAAGTGGGTCCAACATGGTACTAGTAACGTGTACCTAATAAAGTGGCCTATATATATACAAGAAATTACCTTTAAACTGGAATGTTGGTGTTGTCAGTTTTCTAACTAAAACTATCAAAAATACTCAAAAATAAAGTAAATTGCAAGTAACTAAAAATGTTTATACAAACAATTTTCTTAAATAAAGAAAGATTTCCTAGTGCACAGCAAAACTCCGCTTAAACATATCAAATTAAAAATACATATTTTAAATATAAATCTTTAGTATATTTAAACTATCAGACTAATAACTATCAGAAAATACTACAAATAAAGCGAATAAGTCAAATGAATTTTGCCTTTGTAAGTAACTAAAAATGTGTTCATACTAATAATGTGTTTAAATAAATAGCTGAAATGTTGACTGTTATCTTAAAAAAACCTTCCTAGAGCACAGAAACCCCCGTTAAATTGAATAATCGCCCATTTTTTACACGGGTTCAGAGCCAGAAATGAACACAACCATTCATTATGACCCAGAACCGACTGAAACGCCCTTCTGTCCGACTTTTCAAACATGCTCCTTAATTATTTCTGTAGATCTGTTCAGCGTGAAGTGCTGAAGCAAACGGTATCTGTCTCACACACTTCATCAAGCACATTACTGCATTCTTTTCTTCGCACTGATGTTTCAAGACAATATTTATATCCAGACTGAATTCTGCTCAGTATTGCTTTTCTCAGACACACACATAAGGGATTTTATGAGTATTCACAGCTAGTTTATGTGTGTTTAGACTAAAGTTAATGAACGCAGCTAGTTTAACTGTGTGGTGACGTTTATGAAGTTGAATAGACCTTCTGTGCGCTGTTCACCTCACAGCCGTGCAACACCTTCAGAAACAGTGAAAGCACAGTGAAAGGCTGAACATCTGTATGTGTGTGTGACTTCATGGTTATGCTAAAATCACCACCTGTTATATTTCAGCGTTATATGTGGAAAATGTCATGTCATATGAAATGTGATGTGAATAGTGGACTGTTGCGTATGTCTGGTTGTATTTAAATTAGCTTTGTATTTGCAAACTGTAGTCCATATGAAGAATTTTGCATTGCCAAAAAAATACAAACACATACAGTATTTATATACAGTATATGTATATATAAATAAATAAATATATATATATATATATATATATATATATATATATATATATATATATATATATATATATATATATATATATATATATATATATATATATATATAATTATTTTTTTTTTAAAGAATATTTATACAAAAAATCAACAACATTGGTTTGTTTATTTATTTATTTGTTTTTTTATTTATTTATCTATTTATTTATTTATTTTCTTGCATCTTGTTAATTTTTTAAAATTGCACCAGAATAATCATACAAAAACAATATTTATTTATTTATGTAATTATTTATTTATTTATTTATGTATTTATTTATTTAATTATTTATATGTTGTGGATTTTGTGAAGTTGCACCAGAATAGTCATACAAAAACAAATTTATTTATTTATTTATTTATTTATTTATTTATTTATTTATTTATTTATGTAATTATGTAATTATTTATTTATTTATTTAATTATTTATATGTTGTTGATTTTGTGAAGTTGCACCAGAATAGTCATACAAAAACAATATCAATTAATTAATTAATTAATTTGTTTGTTTGTTTATTTGTTCATTGTTTATTTACTTATGCTGTTGATTTTAAGTTGCACCCGAGTAGTCATACAAAAACGATATTAATTGATGTATTAATTAATTAATTTGTTTGTTTGTTTGTTTGTTTATGTGTTTATCTATGCATGCTGTTGATTTTGTAAAGTTACACCAGAGTAGTCATACAAAAACAATATTTATTTATTTATTTATTTATTTATTTATTAATTAATTAATTTATTTATTTATTTATTTTTATATATGCATGTTGTTGATTTTGTGAAGCTGCACCAGAATAGTATGTAGTCCAGGCATGTCCCTTCCAGCTGCAACCCATCTCTGGGAAACATCCATACACACTCATTCACAAACACACACTATGGACAATTTTAGCTTACCCAATTCACCTGAACCGCATGTCTTTGGACTGTGGGGGAAATCGGAGCACCCAGAGGAAACCCACACGTACGCGGAGAGAACATGCAAACTCCACAGAGAAATGCCAACTTACCCAGCTGGGACTCAAACCAGTGACCTTCTTGCTTTGAGGCGATCGTGCTACCCACTGCGCCACCGTGACGCCCCAAGAGTCTCGCACTGACAGACCTATATTATCTATATGTTTTCATGTAGTCCAGGCATGTCCAAACTCGGTCCTGGAGGGCCGGTGTCCTGCAAAGTTTAGTTCCAACCCCAATCAGACACAACTGGGCTAGCTAATCAAGCTCTTACTAGGCTTACTAGAAACATCCTTGCAGGTGTGTCGAAGCAAGCTGGAGCTAAATTCTGTAGGTCACCGGCCCTCCAGGACCGAGTTTGGACACCCCTGATGTAGTCTTTTTTATTGTTTGTTAGGGGGTCGGCTTCTCACACACCCACACTACATACACACACACACACCCGTCATATTGCACCCATTACCTCTCTTTTGAAATCCCTTCTGTGTGTCCTGATTCGGGATGTGTTTATTGTGTGTTTGTGTGCTCGTTGTTGTTGTCCTCGAGGCGCGGCGTGGATCTGAATCAAAGACCACAAACAGCACATGTTCTCCAGCGCATTAATGAGAAAACACAAGAGCATTTAACAATCGCACACGATGGATAAACACACAACACCAGACATGTGTTCAGCAGCTTAATGATCTGTTTCCACCTCCAAACTGCCTCTCGCTTCACTCATCACAGACTGCGGTTCTGTTCAAAAATGCTATCCACGTTGTCTTTAGTGTGTGTGTGTGTGTGTGTGTGTGTGTATGTGTGTGTGTTTTGGGGTGCCGTTATGCCATAATTGCTCTCAGATGCTTTCTTGTGCTGTATTTCTGTTTACTCTCCAGTGGAAACAGAAGTTATGACAGGAATCAAAGACAGAGCTGCGCATTATGTGTTATTGTGGCATTAAACACACACACACACACACAGACATACACAAACACAAAAACACCAAGAACAAACGTACAGAACCACAAACACATCACTGACACACAAACACACACACACACTGATGCATACACGGATGTACACACACACACACTATACACACCACAGACGTACAAACAAATAAACACAACACACAGATTACACCACACACACACACACAGACACACAGGCATGCACAAACTACACACACACTACACACACACGCACGTACACACATACACACACAGACACAAACACACACCTCTACAGATGCACGCACGCACGCACACACACTCTCTTTCTCTTTCGCTCACACACAGACGCATACGCAAACAGACATGCACACACACACTGATGCTCAGATGTACACACAGACACACTATGCACACTACAGATGTAGAAACAAATAAACACACCACACACACATCTACAGATGCACGCACGTACAGACACTCTTTCTCTCTCACACACACACACACATCACTGACACACACAGACGCATACACAGACAGACACACAAACACCAAGCACACACAGACATGTACACACACACACACACACACTCACACACTGATGCACAGATGTACACACAGACACACTATGCACACTTCAGACGTACAAACAAATAAACACGCCACACACACACACAAACAGAGACACACAGACATGCACAAACTACACACGCACACACATACACTACACACATACACTACACACACATACACCACAAACAGACACACACACATCTACAGACGCACAAGCACACACACACACTCTTACATACATACACACTCCTTTTTCACACACGTACACACACACGCACACAGACACACACAAACATTACACACACCACACACACACACACACACGCACACGCACTACAATATACATACACACGACACACACACACACACACACACACACATTACTTTACACACACCACACACGCACACACGCACACACATACACACACGCACTGCACACCACACACACATACAAATACACACATACACTACAAACAGACACACACACATCTACAGACGCACAAGCACACACACACACACTCTATCTCTTACATACATACACACTCCTTTTTCACACACGTACACACACACGCACACAGACACACACAAACATTACTTTACACACACCACACACACATACACTCCACTACACACACACACAGACACACACACACACATACACTACACACACACATACACACACACGCACACGCACTACAATATACATACGCACGCCACACACACACACACACACACACACACACACACATACACACACGCACTGCACACCACACACACATACAAATACACATACACTACACATACACACACACACTGCACACCACACACACATATGCACAGACACACACACAGGCGTACACACGCACACACATACACAGACACAGACACTACACTACACAGCACACACACACGCACACACATACACTACACACACACACACACACACACACACACTGCACACCACACACACATACACTACACACATACACTACATACACGTATACACACAAACACATACGCACAGACACGCGTACACACACACACACACACACACACACACACACACACTTTTCTATTATTGCAGCATTGAAGCGTCAGTGTTGCTTATTCCTCCACATGTTTATTCCAGCAGGTCTTCGTCTCTCCACCGCGTCTCTGTGTTCTCGGGTGTTTCCATGCGTCTCTTTCATGCAGGACAGCAGCAGAACAATGATGAATGTGTTGTAGTCTCCAGTGTTTACAGCGTGTGCTGTAGAGAAGACAGCTGAGCACACATGTCTGCCATCTGTAGACTTTTGTGTTTGTACAGAATAATCGTATTAAAGAGGCGGTCATGTGATAATTGAAGAGCACTCCAGTGGTTAAAGACTGAAATCAGACTGTGCTTGATCAAAGTCAGCATATTTTTCATTCCTTCAATTAAATTTACAGCTGAATTTTTAGCCTCCCTATATAGGCGAATTACCGGTTTGTAAACATTTAGGATGCAGAAAAAAACAGGAGCACTAGCGTTTACAGCGAGGGAATGACGTCCAATCCAACAGAGTTTGTTGTTGTATTAGAGATAAGTTATATTGATTACATATTATATAAATCATTTACATAATGCTTTCAGTGCAATATAACAGCTTGTCACCCTGTAATAAGCACAGTTATTCTGCAAAATTAACGTTAAAGTGAGCAGCGTTTGTCGGACAGGTCCATTTGCGATTGCACCCTCCCAATGGATAATGGATAGGACGAAATGGCCAAGCATCCAGCCTGAAATGCACAACTATCTCATTGAAACTCCAGGTGATTTTACAAGAGAGAAGCTAAAGCCCTACAAGTGTTTGGATGACTACAATTTTGTTCTGTGTGGTCATGTGCAACAAATAATGCTCCATGATTGCCAGATTTAACACTTTGTAGTGCTAAAAACTATGGCTGGAGGAAATGGCAAAAATTTATGTCACAATATATATTGCTTAATTTCGGTCGATACGATATAATTCCAATATCGATATGGACAATATTAAAAACACAGGAAAAAACTGGTAAGAACGCACACAATAGATGTCTGTACCTACAAATGTCTGCAAACTGAATATGCAAAGTCAGTAATACCTCCAGGCTCTTATAACTTTTTGTTTTTTAAAATAAAAACAACACAAAAAAATTGTTCACTTTTTATTTGTATTTAGCCTATACAAAGAAGAAATGTGAAATAAACTGTCAAAAAACTCTCAGACTCGGCTTATTTATTTATACAAATAATATTGAAGGATTCGGATTTCCGCTTTCCAATCCGTCTCATCATGGACCAACGTTTATTCTTTTCTCATCTTGTTTCTCATAATGTTTTATTAAAAATAATTATTTGATCATTTGAATGAGTATTTAACTGTGAATTGATTTTAATTAATGAATAAGTTAACACATTGCTTAATATAAGAATGTTCAGTGCATTTGCCTGTCTCTTTATAACTATTTTCAGAAGCCACCAAACTAGGTCAGAGGTCACGGAAACCTTGAGTGGAACTGATAGCCGTCAACTGACAGGAATCAACTGTTTCTATTGTTATTTCTAGAAATTGTTATTTCTACGAGTTATTACTATCTAAAATGTCTAAAGTGATTTTCTACTTTTATTCAAGATAGATTTTCTATAGTAAGAATATAACTGCCTAAATGTAGATTATACTGGTTTTAACCAGTTTTGATAAAGACAGCTGAGAGTATAATTGTTATTGATTGGTGATTGTGAGCAGAGCGGCCTAGGAACTCATTGCGAGTGTTAAAGCTGGCTTCTGCGGATGAAACTGCAAACTATCTTTAATAAACTTGATTTATTTATTTAAATCTCTGACTCTCTGGCTCTTCTTCATCTACCAAACTGGTCATTCTTTGGGTTAAAATGTATACTATCCCTACAATATATAGATAGTTCATGGAGGTTAGCTTGACCAACGTGAACAGAAACTTTTATCAGCTTTTTTTTTCTTTTTTTTTGTATATGCTGAATATTTAACAATCAAAATAATACAAAAACCTTACAATTATGACATCCACATCGTATAAAACATAGAAAAAGATTAATAATTTTAATAATTAAAAAAATGAAAAAGAGTACAGGCTACATTAATATTTGCAATAGAAAAGAGTAGTTTGAGTATATTCATAGTTCTGGTCGCTTTTCATCTTGAATGTCCTTTATGGGTTCTATCTGTCTATTTATATTTGTGTATTTAATTACAGAATTAAATGAAAAGGTTTAACATAAAATTGTTCTTATATATTTTATATAGTCTATTTATATTGACTAATATTTTATACAACACATTTACATTATTTAAGAGATTGAATACCTCGGTTAATCACATTCTTTCTATTTCATCAGCTTTGCAATAACCAGATTCCTGATAAATATGTTTGTGAATTTGATTTTGTAAGTTTGTGCGTGTGCCGTGAGCCGTTATGTGTATGAGTGTTAATTTGGATATATATTATATATTTATATATTTATTATCTATAATATATATAATTATATATTAATTTGTGTTTATGCGAGGATCGAGTTATGTATGTGCGTGTGTATGGATGTGTAAAATATGCATGCATCAAGTTCATATGCATTTGCGCAAGTTTCATACATGTTTTGAACATTCAATAGTATCGGTTTATTTGCGAGAAATGTATAGGTGTATATGCACATGTTAAGCGAAGTTTGATTTAAATCCTACACGTCGCCTCTAGCCATCTGTTTGCTTCATAGCCTTCTCTTCTGACACCGCTGATGTATGTCAGGATGGTGGATAGTGGTGAGGCGACAGGTTGGCTTTAACGTTTATGATGCCTCATCTTCTGTCATTGCTTCTGACTGTCAGTATGTTCTATCGGGCGGAACAGATTTGATGTGTCCACATCATCGATGCTAGTTGGCATCGCTCTCCCACACATTTGGCAGATAACCAAAACTATAAGTTTATCGGAACTTAAAAAGCCAAACCATTTGCTCACCACTGCATTAGTCTTTCCTCTCTCATCAACTAATTCATCTGCATTCTTACTTGTGGAAGCTTGTTCATTCACATCTGCATTCAGGGCACACTTCAGGGCAAACTTTCTGTGACGGAGCTAACCAACTGCTGTGCTGAGCGCTGAGTGCTGGCAGCGTGTCTGTGATGTCACTTGCGTGATGACGAACATCACGCTCTTTCTCACGGCTGAGCACTGACGTCATTCAGTGACAAATGATACAATCTATAAGATCTTATAAATATAATAAAATCAGCCTGATCTCACGAGGAAACGTGAGTATTTTACGTTTTGCCAGTTTAGTGGCTAATTCGTGCAAATTCGTACGAGTTCAGTCGCACAAAATTGTACGATTTTAAAAAGGAGGCATGGCACCTAACCCCACCCCTAAACCCAACCGTCATTGGGGGATGAGCAAATCGTACTAAAATGTACAAATTAGATTGTACAAATTTGTACGAATTAGCCACTAAATGAAAAAGTTACGAATTGCCGTGAGATTGTGTTGAATAAAATATATATATGCAAATGTATGATGAAATACCGGAAATGAGTTTAAAACTCATATCACCATTATTAAAAAGGATTATATCGCAATATATACTGATATCGAATTATTGTCCAGCCCTAATAAAAAAAAGAGGTTCTGCCTAGCCAAAGACAAGGAAAGAAGACGGAGCTGTTCAAGGCCTGAGTAATCATCAACAAGCAAAACTACAGCATCCACGACAAACACACGGAGAACATGCAAACTCCACACAGAAATGCCAACTGACAGAGCCGGGATTCAAACCAGTGACCTTCTTGCTGTAAGGCGACAGTACTAACCACTGAGCCACTGTGCTGCCCTGTTTGCAACCACTAACCTTAAAAATGTTTAGCAAACCCAAGTTTTTTTTTTCCCCAGTGTAATATCATGTTTAACTTGTGCATTTCAGACTTTTCTTTTCTTCAATTCTGTTTGCATTGGCCCGACCGCATTGAGCTCAGGTTTTTTGGGACAATTTGGACGTCCGCTGTGATTTAAGCACCACTTAAACTCAATTTTTCTTTTTTTTTCTTTTTTTGCACTAATGGTGAACTTTTCTCCTGTTTCAGAGCTGAGTTGTGTACCTTGAAATCTCTGCTGTCTTTGTAGTAAATCTCCACATGAGGCCTTTTATGTTGTTTCCTAAAGCTTTAACCGTGAAACATTAGACAAGTTCAAAAGTGCAGCTTATGTCTGTTTTTAGTCACTTTTATTTTAATTTTAAGTTGTGTATATACTGTAAAATCTATCAGTAAAATCTATCAGTTTTCTTGTATTTTGTGATTCATGATCTTATTTTATTATTTCCCAGATTTATTTATGCTTTTGAATTGCATTGTGGGAGCTTGATCTTTCATCCAACAACTTTAAAATCTTGAAAAGTTGGAAAAAGTGACTTTTATGAAGATTTTTAATAGTTTAAAGTGATATATTATTTGGGTTGGTGTTTTATATCACGCTACACAAACCTTGTAATAAGCTGCCAGTACATGTTCTGTTATTTCACAGACTTATTTCACTATATATGATTTCTTATACATTATATTATATCAAACTATTAAAATGTCAATAAAAGTCACTGTTTAACTTTACAGTTGATTTTTTTAACATCAAAAGTCGACAGAGCAGAGATCAACATCCCATAATGCAATTCACAGCCGTAAATAAACGGGAAATAAAGGGACTAAGCCGAAGGAAAATGAATGAATGAATGACTGAAAAATCAGGAATCAACCAAATGGTTAAAAAGGGGAAATTAAATAAATTGCATAAATTCAAATAAAAATACATAATTAATAAATAAAAAAAAACATTTTTTTTAAAGAATTATTTTTGGCCTTTTAGCCCTCGGCCCCGTTTACACCAATGCGTTTTAGTTTGAAAGTTTTCAAGTTTCAAGTTTTGCTACGGTTACGCCACCATCCACACTACGCTGGAGTTTTCAAGCGCCAAAAACGGAGTATTCATAACAAAACGGAGCCTATAACATCACTGCCTCCTTTCATTTTTAATGAAATTACGAAACATGCCCTCTCTTTTGCTGAAAATCAGTTTTAATAATCAATAATGATCATTATAAAAGTATAACGTACAATAAGTTTATACACTATAGGAAATAAAGGCAAGCGATCAGTCAATATACAGAATGTACGTTGTTAGATTAATTATCAATTTATCTTTGCGCTCAGCCAAAACACGTGACCCAAGAACAAGTAATAGATTTAAAAGACCAAAGTCGGGGAATATGTTGTTAGATATAGACAACAAGATGAATTAAATATCACGTTTAACAAATATAATGAGATTAGATCCAGCGGGAGATCCTTGATGAACACTTCCTTGATGCCAGAGAGTGTGTGTGTGGTCACGTGATGTGCGTTTTCAGTGTTTTGGTGTAGACCAGGGGTCGGCAACCCAAAATGTTGAAAGAGCCATATTGGACCAAAAAAACAAAAACAAATATGTCTGGAGCCGCAAAAAATTAAAAGCCTTATATAAGCCTTATAATGATGGCAACACATGCTGTATTTATATTAGCTATATTAGCCTACTATAAAAATGACTTCGTTGGCTACAAATACATACTGAGCCTTCATGATTAAATGTTCATTTCCCTGCAGTGCATCCTGTAGAGAATGACGCGCCACGGGGCTACTCTGTTGTACGATGCCGTCTCAAGTTTAACTTAATTACAGTATATTAATGAATTATGTTTAATGTTCAAGTTTAACTTCATTACAATATTAATGCATTATGTTTAATTATCAAGTTTAACTTCATTACAATATTAATGAATTATGTTTAATGATCAAGTTTAACTTCATTACAATATTATTGCATTATGTTTTGCTTTGATGAAATTAAAGAAATGCAATAAAGAAATCAGATTTTTTAAAAATGTTTTTTTTATTTTATTTTGAGGATTCCAAAAAGCAACATTAAAATTAACGTGCACGTACGTGCCCCTTATCTGGGCAACAGTGCAATAAAACGCAGTCTGCCATTTCCATTTCAAGATCAGCTCAAGTCATTCCTGGGAATGTGCTCAACAAGGAAGGGTTAATCTCCAGGGGGGTGTGTCAAGGAAAGACAGTCTCGTTTTTTCCTTTCGCAACTCGCAAAATCTGCTCCCAAATGCAGTTTGCATATCAACGATCGCACCTTGTAAATAATCACCGTTGAGTGAGTGATCGGGATGGGCTTCTTTGAATTCTCTCAGGGAGGGAAAATGAGAAAGCGTGCCCTGCTGTACATCTTTGGCAAAGACAGCTTGCGCTCCATGGCGCATCACACAGCCGCCGGTTTGTTTACAACAGCTACCTGCCTGGCATCCCGCCCTGCTGATAGAAACATGTGTCGCAGGCTATGACGCAAATCTTCGTTGACAGAAATGTTGAAATTAAATATTCTACACACTTTTACAGCATTGGAAAACGTTAAGATTGTTTGCCCTCCTATAGAAACCATATTAAAACAAAAATATATTAACCTCCCTCATCGTTTTCCATTTTCAAACATTTTTTAAAAAAGTTCCAGGGAGCCACTAGGGCAGCGCTAAAGAGCCGCATGCGGCTCTAGAGCCGCAGGTTGCCGACCCCTGGTGTAGACGGAGAGTTGTTCAGAAACGCTGGGTGAAAAGCTATTGTGGACGCGGATCGTTTTCATTCTAAAACGCCGTTTTAAAACTAAAATGCACTAGTGTAAACGGGGCTTTAATTAGATTAAGCTCAATACATATTTCTCTACTTTGCATTTAACTAATTGATTTTTACTGTGTATTTGGTTTGTTTACTGTATCTTTATGATTTTCTCGTCTATGTGCCTCTGTGTTGTTTTCACCATTAGTTATTTCTCCTTTTTTTCAGCTGACGGATGCCGGAAAGGCTGCTAAAGCAGGAGTTGCAGTGGGAGATCTGGTGCTGTCCATCGACGGCATCAGCACTGACGGCATGAACCATCTGGAGGCCCAGAACAAGATTAAAGCCAGCTCAGACAAACTCAACCTTTCTTTGCAGAAGTAAGAATATTCATGCGTTAATTTGTCAGTTGTAGCATAAATGCTTTTTTTGCCCACTACGAAATATATTTCAGACAAAGTTAGAGTTGAAGTCAGAATTATCAGCCCTCCTGTGGATTTTTTTCTTTATTCTTTTTTTTATAACTTTCCCAAATGATGTTTAACAGAGCAAGATGTTTTTTAAAAAGTTTTTCCTATAATATTTTTTCTTCTTGAGAAAGTTTTATTTGTTTTATTTTGGCTAGAATAAAGTTTTTAGGTAAAAGGACCGTATTAAGGTCAATATTTTTTGTCTGCTTAAGAAATATTTCTTTCCAGATTGTCTACAGAACAAACTATTGTTATGCTTTAGTTTAGTTTAGTTTAGTTTAGTTTAGTTTAGTTTAGTTTAGTTTAGTTTAGTTTAGTTTAGTTTATTTGTTTGCAGGGTTATATGGCTATTTTTCATCTGTAGACCCCTTACAGTTATTAGAAAAGAGTTATTTAAACTATTATGTTTAAAAAAAAATCTTTCCATTGAACAGAGATTGTGGAAAAAGATATGCAGGTGGGCTAATAATTAAGGGGGGCTAATAATTCTGACCTAAACTGTATATGGGAGATGGACAGTATTCAGATGGACCACAATGCCTTTTTTTGCACTAGTATATTTTTTGGCAATAGACAGAATTAGATTGTGTGGGTCAAAATTATCTATTTTTATCTTATGCCAAAAATCATTGGAATATTAATAGTAAGTTAAGATCATGTTCCGTGAAGATATTTAGTGAATTTCTGACTGTAAATATATAAAACTTTGCAAAGCACTTTGTTTAGACTATATTTATGTCAATTTAACTCTTATTTAATCAAGCTTTCTGATTTCCTAAAATAATGGACACTTATGGTTCAGGGTCACAAATATAAAACTGTTGAATAGTAACACTCTTACTATTTGTGCATATTGTACAGATAGATACACACAGTGCATCCGGAAAGTGTTCATAGCGCTTCACTTCTTCTACATTTGCTTATGTTACAGCCTTATTTCAAAATTTTATTAAATTCATTTATTTCCTCAAAATTCTCAACACAATCCCCCATAATGACAATTTGAAAAAAAGAGTTTTTGAAATTGTTGCAAATTTATTACAAATAAAAAAACCTGAAAATGCACATGTACATCAGTAGTCACAGCCTTTGCTCAATACTGTGTTGATGCACCTTTGGCAGCAATTACAGCCTCAAGTCTTTTTGAATATGATGCCACAAGCTTGGCACACCTGCCTTTGAGAATTTTTGCCTATTCTTCTTTGCAGTACCTCTTAAGCTCTATCAGGTTGAATAGAAATTGTGATTTTTCAGATTTTTTTATTTGTAATAAATTTGCAACAGTTTCAAAAACTCTTTTTTCACATTGTCAGTATGGGGTATTGTGCGTAGAATTTTGAAAATAAATGAATTTAATGCATTTTGAAATAAGATTGTAACAAAAAAAATGTGGAAAAAGTGAAGCGCTATGAACACTTTTTGGATGCACGTATAATTAATTTAATATTCATTATATTTTAAAATACTTCATGCATTTTAATGTACAGTAGCTAATGGATTTAGTAGTTTATTATTTATCTTTTACTTGATTTTATCGCTTAAAGGCGATAACTGAATGCCACTGCAAATTAAATGAGTGAGTTAAATATAAGTTATTTAATATTGATATTAAATAAATTAGTTTGATTATGCATTTTATTGATCTATCCTGCAAAGTCCTTATTTTATTTATTTATTTTTGTTATGGATCTTTATTCATTCATTCATTTTATTTATTTATTATACATTCATTAGCTTTTTATTTTCAAACAATGAATTTAAAATGTAGTATTAACAGTTTGGTTAATATTTTTTAAACAATTTTTTAAAGACACTGAGGCGGACACTGACCAAAAATATTGTTCCTGAAATATTCCAAGATTAACAGTTTTCTGCAAGTAACCTATCGGAAAATCTTGCCATCATACTTATTTAACAAATCCTGGCATATTAAAATGCACCATTCTTTTGGTTTATACCCTGCTTTGCTTATATATTTTGTTGCTATGTTTGTAATGTCTTAATAAACAAGAAAAGGCTGAAACTTAATGAAATCTACAACAATCAGATTTGCATCATAACAGTGTCTTTGAGCCGTGGCGGGTGGCAAACGGATGTAAACTCATTTCTCTGTTCCACCGCTGTCACGTTGCGCAAACTCAAGATGAACTCAATCACTCTTATAGTACAGTACATGAAGAGAACTAGTAGAGACGAACTGTCCAAATCTCTGCCTGGTATGGTATGTGTTTCAGTGTGTACCATGTGTTTCAGTTTGGTCCACTAGCAGAACATTTTGTTACAGGAATTGCACTTGCTGACACATAAGACTGTGTGTGCACAGCACAGCAGTGACAGAAAAATGCTCATGCATTGGTCTAGTGGAAATAAAAACAGAAAGAGAGAGACTGCCAATGATGGATAGACACATGAGCTGTCTCAAACGCTAAGAGTATGGTTTTAAAATTAAAAAAGGGCTAAAGGGCCGTTCACCCTTTAAGTAGGACATGTTCCTGGATCAGCTTCTGAGTTGATCCTGGAGCAACATTCAAATGTTCAACTGTACAGGTGGTTTGTCAAGCCCACTCACCTGAATGAAGCACAATTTGAAATGCACAATGTCTCCAAGAGACATGGAGTGATTAAGAAAGTGTCTATAGGGCAAAAGTCACAAAAAGCCTTGAAAAACTAGTGGGTCTGATATTTTATTTACAACACTATGGGCTCTATTTTGACGGTCCATTCGCAGAGCGCAAAACGCAGGGCGCAAATGCTTTCAGGGCGTGTCAGAATGCGTTTTTGTTAATTTAAGGACGGGAAAATCCGCTTTGCGCCATGGCGCATGGTCTAAAAGGGTTGAGTTTATTTTCTTAGTTATAGGTGTGTTTTGAGAATAAACCAATTAGAGCCTCATCTCCCATTCCCTTTAAGAGCCAGCTGCGTCGCGCCATAAGCGCATTTTGACGTAAAGTAAGTTCACTTTCGCTTTTGCTCTCGTGGATAGGGAAACCTTTACGCACAGACATCAATTAGTCTATAAATAATTCATTTTGTTTGTTTAGCGCAAAGATTTGTTTCAAAACTATTTCTAAATTCAGTTCTAATTTCTAGCAAATGAATAAATGAACAATAAAAACAAAGTGTGGTCAAAATACTGAGTTATTTCCAAATACACCTGCCATGCCCCATATGGTCTAAAACCTGACAGGTGGACAAATCTAAGCTTGTTTTTAATAAAACAAATATAAATATGGATATAATAAATAATACTGCTAATAATAATAACATTATACAAAAGCAAATTGCATGAACTGAAAAAGCCTCCCGAGATGAAGGAAGTAAGGCAGGGGTTTTTAAAACTTCATGTAGGCTAAAAATTAATATGTTTTGTAATATTTTAATAATTTATATTTATATCCTGTATATATCCTTATATATATATATATATATATATATATATATATATATATATATATATATATATATATATATATATATATATCCTTAAGATATTATATCTTTTTCATATGTAAAGATATTTGCGTATTGCTCTGCATCTTGTGTGTAGTGTGTAAGCCAGGCGCACTTTGTGCCAGACAATAGACCAACTTTGTTCTGGTCTAAAGATCAGACTATTTACAGTTTCTCAAAATAGCAACGCGCCAAAACACGCCTGCTTTTTTTAGACCAGAACGCCTACGGGCGCACATTTGAGCGCAAATGCATTTGCTATATAACAGTGTGGCGCAACACCGCAAAATGAACCTTGCGCCGAGTTAAAAGTAGCAAAAGAGTATTGCGCCGCGTCTTGCGCCACATTGCGCCGGGAGTATGATAGGGCCCTATATGTGTACAATATGCACATATACAGTATTTTTGTGTTCTTGCAGCCTAGTGGCAACTCTTTTGTGCCCTAGTACTGGGGTGTGAACCAGGGGTTAAGGACTCATGCTGTAAGGGTATTAATAACAACATGGCCATCTGATCAATAAAAGCAAAGCAGGCTCTCAGAGAGGTGTGGTTTAAGAAGACCAGATCCTAGAGCCAACCATTTCAGACACTGTGAGAAAAGAACTGATGCTGTTGTGCATATTTAGACAAAATGAAAGGGTTTTTTGATTTTGAATGAACGTAAACCTATTAAGACCTTTAAAAAAGTGTGAAATGCTTTAAGTTTGTTTATTTTGTTAGTTAGCTAATTCAGTTAAATGGACATCTTATTTGCAGTTCAAATATATGAATATTTAGGCCTAAATATGTTTTTGACTGCAACTCAGTTGACTTAATCTCACCCATGTTCAGGTTAAACTATGCACAGGGTGTTGTTTTGATATCTCATGATGGTAAACTAATCACCTTCTCTCAGTTTTACTAGGGCTTAGTATTTATAGAACTGTACCAGCATCAGCACCATCCGAAACCAGCTGTGTGTGTGTATGTGTGTGTTTGAAAAAGAGTGTGTGTTTCTGTGTGCGTAGTTAATCACTTGAGAATGATATGCAAACCTTCTTCATGGTTCATCTGCTTCACACACATCTATGCAAGCATGTGAAAACAAATTCTTCTATCTACACAAACTCTATTTCACGCATTGGCGCTTTCTAAAATGTGTCGGTGTAAAAATGTGACGCAAAGATGATGTATGTTTGTTGGCTCATTTACTCAATAGCCAACATAAAATCTCATCTAGGTATTCAACAGATATACTCATCTACTTACTAGTCAACTGATAAACTTGTGTAATCACACTCATCTACTCACTAGTCAACAGATAAACTCATCTACTCACTAGTCAACAGATAAACTCATCTACTCACTAGTCAACAGATAAACTCATCTACTCACTAGTCAACAGATAAACTCATCTACTCACTAGTCAACAGATAAACTCATCTACTCACTAGTCAACAGATAAACTCATCTACTCACTAGTCAACAGATAAACTCATCTACTCACTAGTCAACAGATAAACTCATCTACTCACTAGTCAACAGATAAACTCATCTACTCACTAGTCAGCAGATAAACTCATCTACTCTCTCTAGTCTAGCGATAAACTCATCTACTCACTAGTCAACAGATAAACTCATCAACTCACTAGTCAACAGATAAACTCATCTACTCACTAGTCAACAGATAAACTCATCTACTCACTAGTCAGCAGATTAACTCATCTACTCACTAGTAAAAAGATAAACTCATCTACTCACCAGTAAAAAGATAAACTCATCTACTCACTAGTAAAAAGATAAACTCATCTACTCACTAGTCAACAGATAAACTCATCTACTCACTAGTCAACAGATAAACTCATCTACTCACTAGTCAACAGATAAACTCATCTACTCACTAGTAAAAAGATAAACTCATCTACTCACTAGTCAACAGATAAACTCATCTACTCACTAGTCAGCAGATTAACTCATCTACTCACTAGTCAACAGATAAACTCATCTACTCACTAGTCAACAGATAAACTCATCTACTCACTAGTCAACAGATAAACTCATCTACTCACTAGTAAAAAGATAAACTCATCTACTCACTAGTCAACAGATAAACTCATCTACTCACTAGTCAGCAGATTAACTCATCTACTCACTAGTCAACAGATAAACTCATCTACTCACTAGTAAAAAGATAAACTCATCTACTCACTAGTCAACAGATAAACTCATCTACTCACTAGTAAAAAGATAAACTCATCTACTCACTAGTCAACAGATAAACTCATCTACTCACTAGTAAAAAGATAAACTCATCTACTCACTAGTCAACAGATAAACTCATCTACTCACCAGTCAACAGATAAACTCATCTACTCACTAGTCAACAGATAAACTCATCTACTCACTAGTAAAAAGATAAACTCATCTACTCACTAGTCAACAGATTAACTCATCTACTCACTAGTCAACAGATAAACTCATCTACTCACTAGTCAACAGATAAACTCATCTACTCACTAGTCAGCAGATTAACTCATCTACTCACTAGTCAACAGATAAACTCATCTACTCACTAGTCAACAGATAAACTCATCTACTCACTAGTCAGCAGATTAACTCATCTACTCACTAGTCAACAGATAAACTCATCTACTCACTAGTCAACAGATAAACTCATCTACTCACTAGTCAACAGATAAACTCATCTACTCACTAGTCAACAGATAAACTTATCTACTCACTAGTAAAAAGATAAACTCATCTACTCACTAGTAAAAAGATAAACTCATCTACTCACTAGTCAACAGATAAACTCATCTACTCACTAGTAAAAAGATAAACTCATCTACTCACTAGTCAACAGATAAACTCATCTACTCACTAGTCAGCAGATTAACTCATCTACTCACTAGTCAACAGATAAACTCATCTACTCACTAGTCAACAGATAAACTCATCAACTTACTAGTCAACAGATAAACTCATCTACTCACTAGTCAACAGATAAACTCATCTACTCACTAGTCAACAGATAAACTCATCAACTTACTAGTCAACAGATAAACTCATCTACTCACTAGTAAAAAGATAAACTCATCTACTCACTAGTCAGCAGATTAACTCATCTACTCACTAGTCAGCAGATTAACTCATCTACTCACTAGTCAACAGATAAACTCATCTACTCACTAGTCAACAGATAAACTCATCTACTCACTAGTCAACAGATAAACTCATCTACTCACTAGTCAGCAGATTAACTCATCTACTCACTAGTCAGCAGATTAACTCATCTACTCACTAGTAAAAAGATAAACTCATCTACTCTCTCTAGTCTACCGATAAACTCATCTACTCACTAGTCATCAGATAAACTCATCAACTCACTAGTCAACAGATAAACTCATCTACTCACTAGTCAACAGATAAACTCATCTACTCACTAGTCAACAGATAAACTCATCAACTTACTAGTCAACAGATAAACTCATCTACTCACTAGTAAAAAGATAAACTCATCTACTCACTAGTCAACAGATAAACTCATCTACTCACTAGTCAGCAGATTAACTCATCTACTCACTAGTCAACAGATAAACTCATCTACTCACTAGTCAACAGATAAACTCATCTACTCACTAGTCAACAGATAAACTCATCTACTCACTAGTCAGCAGATTAACTCATCTACTCACTAGTCAGCAGATTAACTCATCTACTCACTAGTAAAAAGATAAACTCATCTACTCACTAGTCAACAGATAAACTCATCTACTCACTAGTCAACAGATAAACTCATCTACTCACTAGTCAGCAGATTAACTCATCTACTCACTAGTAAAAAGATAAACTCATCTACTCACCAGTAAAAAGATAAACTCATCTACTCACTAGTAAAAAGATAAACTCATCTACTCACTAGTCAACAGATAAACTCATCTACTCACTAGTCAACAGATAAACTCATCTACTCACTAGTCAACAGATAAACTCATCTACTCACTAGTAAAAAGATAAACTCATCTACTCACTAGTCAGCAGATAAACTCATCTACTCTCTCTAGTCTAGCGATAAACTCATCTACTCACTAGTCAACAGATAAACTCATCAACTCACTAGTCAACAGATAAACTCATCTACTCACTAGTCAACAGATAAACTCATCAACTTACTAGTAAAAAGATAAACTCATCTACTCACTAGTCAACAGATAAACTCATCTACTCACTAGTCAACAGATAAACTCATCTACTCACTAGTCAGCAGATTAACTCATCTACTCACTAGTAAAAAGATAAACTCATCTACTCACCAGTAAAAAGATAAACTCATCTACTCACTAGTAAAAAGATAAACTCATCTACTCACTAGTCAACAGATAAACTCATCTACTCACTAGTCAACAGATAAACTCATCTACTCACTAGTCAACAGATAAACTCATCTACTCACTAGTAAAAAGATAAACTCATCTACTCACTAGTCAACAGACAAACTCATCTACTCACTAGTCAACAGATAAACTCATCTACTCACTAGTAAAAAGATAAACTCATCTACTCACTAGTCAACAGATAAACTCATCTACTCACTAGTAAAAAGATAAACTCATCTACTCACTAGTCAACAGATAAACTCATCTACTCACCAGTCAACAGATAAACTCATCTACTCACTAGTCAACAGATAAACTCATCTACTCACTAGTAAAAAGATAAACTCATCTACTCACTAGTCAACAGATAAACTCATCTACTCACTAGTCAGCAGATTAACTCATCTACTCACTAGTCAACAGATAAACTCATCTACTCACTAGTCAACAGATAAACTCATCTACTCACTAGTAAAAAGATAAACTCATCTACTCACTAGTCAACAGATAAACTCATCTACTCACTAGTCAGCAGATTAACTCATCTACTCACTAGTCAACAGATAAACTCATCTACTCACTAGTCAACAGATAAACTCATCTACTCACTAGTCAACAGATAAACTCATCTACTCACTAGTCAACAGATAAACTTATCTACTCACTAGTAAAAAGATAAACTCATCTACTCACTAGTAAAAAGATAAACTCATCTATTCACAAGTCAGCAGATAAACTCATCTACTCTCTCTAGTCTACCGATAAACTCATCTACTCACTAGTCATCAGTTAAACTCATCAACTCACTAGTCAACAGATAAACTCATCTACTCACTAGTCAACAGATAAACTCATCTACTCACTAGTCAACAGATAAACTCATCAACTTACTAGTCAACAGATAAACTCATCTACTCACTAGTCAACAGATAAACTCATCTACTCACTAGTCAACAGATAAACTCATCTACTCACTAGTCAGCAGATTAACTCATCTACTCACTAGTCAACAGATAAACTCATCTACTCACTAGTCAACAGATAAACTCATCTACTCACTAGTCAACAGATAAACTCATCTACTCACTAGTCAGCAGATTAACTCATCTACTCACTAGTCAGCAGATTAACTCATCTACTCACTAGTAAAAAGATAAACTCATCTACTCACTAGTCAACAGATAAACTCATCTACTCACTAGTCAACAGATAAACTCATCTACTCACTAGTCAGCAGATTAACTCATCTACTCACTAGTAAAAAGATAAACTAATCTACTCACCAGTAAAAAGATAAACTCATCTACTCACTAGTAAAAAGATAAACTCATCTACTCACTAGTCAACAGATAAACTCATCTACTCACTAGTCAACAGATAAACTCATCTGCTCACTAGTCAACAGATAAACTCATCTACTCACTAGTAAAAAGATAAACTCATCTACTCACTAGTCAACAGATAAACTCATCTACTCACTAGTCAGCAGATTAACTCATCTACTCACTAGTCAACAGATAAACTCATCTACTCACTAGTCAACAGATAAACTCATCTACTCACTAGTAAAAAGATTAACTCATCTACTCACTAGTCAACAGATAAACTCATCTACTCAATAGTAAAAAGATAAACTCATCTACTCACTAGTCAACAGATAAACTCATCTACTCACCAGTCAACAGATAAACTCATCTACTCACTAGTCAACAGATAAACTCATCTACTCACTAGTCAACAGATAAACTCATCTACTCACCAGTCAACAGATAAACTCATCTACTCACTAGTCAACAGATAAACTCATCTACTCACTAGTAAAAAGATAAACTCATCTACTCACTAGTCAACAGATAAACTCATCTACTCACTAGTCAACAGATAAACTCATCTACTCACTAGTCAACAGATAAACTCATCTACTCACTAGTAAAAAGATAAACTCATCTACTCACTAGTCAACAGATAAACTCATCTACTCACTAGTCAGCAGATTAACTCATCTACTCACTAGTCAACAGATAAACTCATTTACTCACTAGTCAACAGATAAACTCATCTACTCACTAGTAAACAGATAAACTCATCTACTCACTAGTAAACAGATAAACTCATCTACTCACTAGTCAACAGATAAACTCATCTACTCACTAGTCAACAGATAAACTCATCTACTCACTAGTCAACAGATAAACTCATCTACTCACTAGTCAACAGATAAACTCATCTACTCACTAGTCAACAGATAAACTCATCTACTCACTAGTAAACAGATAAACCCATCTACTCACTAGTCAACAGATAAACTCATCTACTCACTGGTCAACTGATAAACTTGTGTACTCACACTCATCTACTCACTAGTAAACAGATAAACTCATGTTCTCTCACTCATCAAATAAAATAGTCTACTCACTAGTCAGCAAATAGACTCATCTTACTCACAAGCTGATAGAAACTAATCCACTAACAAGTAGTTTGTACCCACTAAACCAAACTTGCATTTTAACTAGTAACTTTTCTAGTCAACTGACAACCTCATCTTCTCAATAGTCAACCGATTAACTCATCTACTCATTAGTCAACTGACAAAATCTTGTACTTACAATCATCTACTCAGTAGTCAACATATAAACTCATTTTCTCTCTATTCAACAGATAAACTCACTCCACTCACTAGTCAACTGATAAACTCATCTACTCACTAGTCCACTGGTAAACTCATCCACTCACTAGTCAACTGGTAAACTCATCTACTCACACTCATCTACTCAGTAGTCAACATATAAACTCATCAACTTTTTAACAGATAAACTCATCTACTCAGTAGTCAACATATAAACTCATCTATGTTATATTCAACAGATAAGCTCATCTACTTAATAGTTAACTGATTAACTCATCTATTTATTAGTCAACTGACAAACTCATACTCGCAATCATCTACTCAGTAGTCAACATATAAACTCATCTACCCTATAGTCAACAGATTAACTCATCTGCTTACTAGTTTGCAAACTTATCTTCAATAAGTCAATAGATAAATTTGCCTATTTACTATTAAGTAGTCTACTCTCTTGGTCAACAGATGAACTCATCTACTCACTAGTCAACTAGTCAACAAATGAACTCATCTTCAAAAAATTCAATAAAAATTTGCCTGTTTAAGCCTGCCTATTTACTAGTAGCTAGTTTACTCACGAGTCAACATACAAACACATCTACTCACATTTGATTTATACTCGCTACTGAACAAGTAAACTTATCTATTTACTAGTCAACAGGTGAACTCATCTTCTCACAAGTTGAAAGATAAAATTGTATACTCTAGTCAACAGATGCTCAATGCCTGTAATGACAGCAGTCTGCATGCATTGAGTGATTGCATTCATTGAAGTGTTTTGTGTGTGTGCATGTTTGGCTATGTGAGTCAGGAACTGCTGAGAAGTATATCATTTTGCGCAAGACACTCAGAAAGTAGACCTTATGTGTGTCTGTGGGCCTAATGGAGAATGCTGGAGTTTTATTGGAGACATTCTGTGGAGATGCCAGACTCTGCTTTAGCTGCAGTAATGGTGGAGAGATTTGAGTTTTACAGGCTCTCTGTTGATTCTCTTAGATGACAGTAGATTACACGGAGAGAACGAGAGACTCCATGATAATTAAAAGCTCATGCAGTGAATTATTTGACTGATTTCTTTTGGTCTGGGTTTGTGTGTCACTGCTGTAGTCGAGATCACTTACCATCAGATGAACTCCAACAGATGCCACATCAAGTCCATTTAAGGGGCTATTCTTGTGAGGTTATTTTTATTTCATGGAGCACTTTTAAAGAGCCCCTATTATGCATTATAAAAGGTCATGTTTCGGGTATAGGGGTCTCCACAACAGGCTGATTTGCATGCAAGGTCAAAAAACACTTGTCTTTTAATATGTGCTTATAATGTGTCTTATATGTATTTTTACTCAATTATCCCATTTGATTTGTTCAGCAATTCATTTTTTCCAAACTCCTCCTTTGTGTGATGCTAATCTGTGGCGATTGGTCTTATGACCCAGCGCCCTATCATACACCTGGTGCAATAAGGCGCAAGATGTATATCGAATGATTTGTTGCTATTTTCAGACTAGCGCAACTGTCATTTTCACGTTTTGCACCACATTGTTTAAATGGCAAATCCATTTGTGCCACTTTGTGGACTCATGGGTGTGCTGGTCTATAAAGGAGGTGTGTTAAGGCGCATTGTTGGCTCGTTGCTATTTTTAAGATCTGAAATAGACCTTGCGAATGACCAACTAAAAGCTGCTCTAAAGTCCAGCGCAGAGTGCATTAGTCAATGCTTACGCATTGCTTAATAGACAACGGATGTACAGCAATACACAAATATCTTTACATATGAAAACAAATAACGGATTAAAATGTTACTAAAATGATTATTTTCTACAGAAATTGTAAAAACCACTGGTAAATAATTTTGTATAATGTTATTATTATTACTATTATTGTTATTATTGGCAGTATTATTTATTACATGCATATTCTTATTTGTTTTAATTAAAGCAAGTTTAGATTTGTCCACCTGTCGGGTTTTGGACACGTCTGCATCACCATATGGGGCATAAGAATAGGACGTGTGTAACAGAATGAAATGTCTGTCACTTTTTTTTTTAATCCATGGAATAATGGAAATAAAAATGCTGTTTAAATGGAACTAAGGGACACGATAGGGTGCTTTTCAGACACCTGGAATATATAATAGGTGAGTGGGTGAATGAAGAAGTAGGCTGTGTCCAAAACCGCATACTTCCATACTATACAGTATGCTAAAATCAGTATGTGCGAATATTCATAGAATTCGAAAATCAGTATGCAAGAAGTACCCAGATGACTTACTACTTCCGACGAGATTCTGGAGTGCGCATCCCATGCATGCTGCGCTATCCCTTGATGCCCCGCGAGCGAATTCATGAATGGGAGTAAAGCGATGCAACTGACGCAAGTAGGTCACGTGACCATGACAAAATGGTGGATATACTATGTCCGTATATATCTTCCGTCCTTACTTTTCACATTCATACTGTATAGAACATACTTTTAAATTCAAATGCAGTACCTACTGAGTAGTAGGCAGTTTCAGGTGCAGCCATAGATTCAGTTGTAGTAGAGGGAACACATGGACTGCGTCCGAAACCGCATACTTGCAGACTATACAGTACGCTAAAATCAGTTTACGAGTCGAGTAGTATGTCCGAATTCCTAGAATTTGAAAATCAGTATGCAAGAAGTACCCGGATGACTTACTACTTCCGGCAAGATTCTGAAGTGCGCATCCCATACATGCTGCGCTATCCCATAATGCCCCAAGAGAGAATTCATGAATGGGAGTGAAATGACGCAACAGATGCAGGTATGTCACCTGACCATGACATATGGTGGATGTAGTACGTCCGAATTCCATTCATACTTCTTACACTCATACTGTATAGAACATACCTTTCTAACGGCCGAGTAATACATTTAAATTTCTCAGTAGTACCTACTGAGTTGTAGGCGGTTTCGGACTCAGCCATGGTTCCTTGAAGCTACTTTAAACTGTTTGTCTAGTGAAGTCCTAGTTAGGAAACCTTGCGTTTTAAGCTCAACCTGCAAGTATGTTTAAATTCTTTCTTTTTTCAATATGTTTGAAATTCTTATGTTTGTTTTTTGGTGTTTTTTTTTCTTCTTTTGTTTGAAGGACTTCCTTAATGCCTTGATAACTGAATATTTGGTAAGAGTATTGGTATAATCTCTGGATAAGGTTTGACATTTTGGATACCATCATGAAATTTCATTTATCCATTATCTCCAAGTTTGCAAAAGTAGACCAACATATTTCAACGCACTCAATGTTTTTTTGTTTTTTTTTACTCAGAATAAGTGACTAGTTTTCTTTTTTGATATTAAAATAAGAAAAAGACCATCATCCAACAGCTAAGACATTCTTTTCATTTTTTTTTTTTTTTTTTTTTTGAGAGACCTTTCAAAGATATTGGGGATTTCTTAACTTTATTTTGGGTACATTAGTCTTTAATCCAACATATTTTTCATCTATGAAATAAAATACATACATACATACATACATATATATATATATATATATATATATATATATATATATATATATATGTATATATATATATATATATATATATATATATATATATATATATATATATATATATATATATATATATGCATGGAACAAATCTTTGCTGGTACTGGTATTTCACTTTAAATCCTAGTGGTTAAATTTTTTAACTTGACTACTTTGAGTAAACTACTGAAAAGTTACACGTGTGTTTGGATTAACAGTGTTTTGACCACACTTTCTTATTATTGTTCATTTATTCGTTTGCTGGAAATTAGAACTTAATTAATTTAGAAATAGTTTTGAAACAAATCTTTGCGCTTAACAAACTAAATTAAATATGTAGGCTAATGGATGTCTTCAGTGGAGTGAGTTTCCACCATTTCCTTACTCCACCAAAATAAAAGAGTAAAGAGTAAAAGTAAAGAGAAAATAAAGAGGCTGAATGGAGGAGGCTCGTTCTTTATCCTGATGCTGCAGATGGTCTGTTTAACAGTTTTTTCTCTAGTGAAGCATTCAGTTTTTCCACTTACAATGTCGGCCATGTAAATAGCCTGTGTGCCATGTCGCGATGCAACTGACTCTTAAAGGGAATGGAAGATGAGACTCTGATTGGTTTAATGCATGTGCAACAAGTGCACTGTTGTGTGTTTGGTTTAGAGGATGTTTATGTTGGCCGCTCTAAGACACTACAAGCCTCTGTTTCGACATTAATGAACTTTAATGAGTTTATGTCCACTGACATAACAAAGACATTACTTAAGCGGAAAAAAATAATTGTGAAATCTCATTTTTATTTATTTTTTCTGCCCTTAATTCTTTCGCTCAACAGCTTGAAACATGTAAGCGAAGCTAAACAACAGAGTTTTGAAAACCCATATCTTTTTAATCCCTCTTGTGTGTGTGTGTGTGTGTGTGTGTGTGTGTGTGTGTGTGTGTGTGTGTGTGTGTGTGTGTGTATGTTTGTGTGTTCTTGATTGGGCTGTTTATGCAAGGGTCTGTTTTTGTGTTACGCTTCAGGTTTGATGGTTTGTTTTACCACACAAATGATCCTCACTGGTTGTGAATGCTTAAACACACACACAAGTGCCAGATCCTAATCAGAGCTCAGATTAAACTCGCCACACAATATCACGTCAAACACAGCATCACATTTAGCTCTTTACTGCAGGATTGAATACAGGTTTGCTTGATTTCGTGGGTTTGTGGGAAGTGTTTTGTTGACTGGTTGGAGGAGAGGTTTAGCTTGATTTAATTAAACCAGCTAAACTGGATTACAGTTCACTTTTGAGTAACCTCAGAAGGATAACAAACCCTGACACCAGTTCACATCCCTAGAGAAAGAAGAAAAAGTGCTTATTTTAGTTTGTTGACTGCCCTCCTTGTTCATCTGTATCTCATCAGTATTTTCCAGATAGGAAATTACATTTTTTAATTATCTGAAATGTGCTGTCACTCACTGTACAGTATATGCCAAAGTGATTCAAAGGTGCTGTATGTAAGTTTTTGACTCTTCTAAAGCCGGCAAATATCATAATATGTTTGTTGAAATTTAGGAAACATGCTAAGTGAACATTCTTGTTTATCTGAAAAACAATGCTGAAGTCAGATATTCTGCTTTGAAAATGAGTGTTACGTGCTGGAACGTCTGTCTTTGTTTTGGTCCCTTTAACCCGCCCAATGCCAGTTTAGCCAATTATATTTCAGCACCCAAGGTGTCTTGATGGAAAACAGGGTATTTCATTCATTCAGTTAAAAAGGCTCTCAAAGCATGCGTCCGTGACCGAAATGTGACCTCCGATGGACAGTAGCAGACTCCGAAATGGCATTCAGAGTTCCACATGAGGTTATTAATTAGCAAATAAAACAAATATTACAAAATATACACCTTTAATATAGGTAAACACGTTACATTGTAACCCTGTATTCCAACAACATGCTACATGACTGGTGCAAATTGGCTGTTTGCACCAGACAACACACTACAGAAATCTAAGCAAAGCCCTTCAGAAGCACAGAATAGTGGACTCACTGCGCTCCAACTAAATGGTAAGGTTTTTAATCTAATTAATCCATATTAACCCTCTTTAACATTATTAAATGTAGCTGCTGAATCACTGATATGTGTTGGTTTTGAATCACAGTTTTAAAGTTAAATTTCAAACTATTTTATTTTTAAGATCTGAGGTGAACTTTCTACTGCTGCTTTCAGTAGGATGGCAATAAATGTCATGTTAAATGGCATTCAAACTCAGATTATTAGCATTTAACACTGAGTAAAGCACATGAGGTGCACCTAAGGTGATCATTGTCAGTTTTTTGTTCAGCTTCAAGAAATAGAAGCTGCTTCTAAAATATAAATTTCAGGTGTTGTTTAGGACAAAAACTCTTTTTAGTATCAAAAATATTTCTTCTATCTCTTGCTGTTGCATTTTTTCAGAACACCGTCTAAATCAGCCTTTAGGCTTTATAGTCAGGCTTACTCCTGTCGGTGTTATCAATCTGGCAGCCTGCACTTGAATGTGTTTTGAACCAGGCATGCAATACCTAGTTCAACCACTAAGTGTCAAACTTACATACTGCACCTTTATGAGGCAACTTGTAATGCAGTTAATGCACACACATATGGATTGGTGTTGAATGAGAGACACTTGCGTATTTGTTTAATGCATTTCAAAGTACATGCTGCTAGTTTTGCAATTTATACTGTTGTTATGAAACTTAGAAAATATCTAAATATTTTAAGTATGAATAATAATAATATTATTGTCATGACATCTTCTTCTTCTTATTATTATTATTAGTTTTGGTATTGTTATTAATAATTACCTATTACTTATTTAAATAATTTGATTAACTATTTTATATATTCACAAGTCTCAAGAATAAAACTAATACAAAAAAACACCATTACCATATGCTTTAAAAATTAAATTAAATGAAATTCAAGCTTAAAGTTTAATTCTAATTTAAAATTTTAATTAAACTCTTTATATTTCAATAATATTATTGCAATATTTCTTAATTGTCTAATTTTTATCATTGTTGTTGTTATTATTATTATTATTATTATTATATTTTATTTATTTATTTATTAATTTTTTTTTTTTTCATTTATTTATTTTTTTTCATTTTTTTATTTTAATTTCATTCATTCATTTTCTTGTCGGCTTAGTCCCTTTATTAATCAGGGGTTACCCACGTATCCACCAACTTATCCAGCATATGTTTTTACAGCTGCAACCCATCTCTGGGAAACATTCATACACACTCATTCACACTCATACGGACAATTTAGCCTACCCAATTCACCTGTACCACATGTCGTTGGACTGTTGGGGAAACTGGAGCACCCGGATGAAACCCACGCAAACGCGGGGAGAATGTTCAAACTTCACACAGAAATGCCAACTGACCCAGCCGAGGCAGCCTTCTTGCTGTGAGGCGACAGCACTACATACTGCGCCACGCGTCACCTTTTATTATTATTATTATTATTATTATTCTCATCATCATCATCATCATCATTGCTGCTAAATGTTCACACAGATATGCAGAGCTTTTTCATTTTTGGGGCTTGTTCATTTTTGGGGCCTGTTTACCCAATTGTCCTGGTTTGATAAAGATTGTCGAGCAAGAGACAAGCATGAAAACAAAAGTATCTTTGTTCACATTCTGTTCACAGACCGTATGATATTAAGCGATTGCAACAGAGCAGTCTGGAAAGTGTGCAAGTCTGGAAAAGAGATCGGCTGAAATTAACGAAGAATAAATGCCAGTCAATTAGTGGGGATGCAGAATGTTAGTTTTAGGCCCTGGAGCTATTCATTTTACCTCATATACTTTTTATTCAGATTCATCACAATAGATCACTATCATCATCATCATTATAGTTGCCATTATTAATATGTATTAAGCTCATTATATGAGGTGACGTTTTCTCCACATGAACTTGATTTTCAATCTTGCACATGTGAATGTGTACTGTTAACAATCCGACATTTGGGACATAATAGAGGATCATTCGGAAAGAAAAACAGTTTGGACATTTGGACTCAGATGGAGAGAGAGCACAACTGTTTCTCTGTAATTCATCTTCTCTGACTGATATTTCATTAACTACATTTATAAACAATAGGAAATGTAGAGAGGCTGAGCCAGCAAAAAAAAAAAGAAAAAAAAAGCTAGATCTGGAGATGTGCTTGAATCAATTTTTGGTTTTTAGTAATAAATAACAAGATACTGTTTAATTTGTGGGTGACGCAGTGGCGCAGTATGGTAGTGCTGTTGCCTCACAGCAAAAAGGTCGCTGGTTCAAGCCTCGGCTGGGTCACTTGGTGTTTCTGTGTGGAGTTTGCATGTTCTCCCGGCAATCACGTGGGTTTCTTCCAGGTGCTCCGGTTTCCCACACAGTTCAAAGACATGCAGTACAGGTGAATTGGGTAGGCTAAATTGTCCATAGTGTATAGATGTGAATGAGTGTGTGTAGATGTTTCCCAGAGATGGGTTGCGGCTTGAAGGGCATCTGCTATGTAAAAACATGCTGGATAAGTTGGCAGTTCATTCCGCTGTGGCAACCCCAGATTAATAAAGGGACTAAGCCGACAAGAAAATGAATGAATGAATGAATGTTTAATTTGCAGGTCAAACCTTAAATGATTTGGGTCAAATTACACATTCTTTTATTGTATTGAAAATGTGTTGTTTTCTATATAAAATAAACATTAAATGCAAGTAGCATACCTACTTCAATGTTAAAGATAACCTTTTTTGAAAGTCAAAATATGTGAGAAATGTTCCATTATCATTTCAATTGAAATAATCAGTCACACATATATATACAGCGGGAGAAATAAGTATTGAACACGTCACCATTCTTCTCAGAAAACATATTTCTGAAGGTGCCGTTGAGTTGAAATTTTCACCAGATGTTGGTAGCAACCAAATAAATCTATATATGCAAAGAAAACAATATTGATTACTTTACAAATGAAGTTATGTGTATTAAAATTAAATGATGCTGAAAAAAAGTATTGAACACATGAAGAAAGAGAGGTGTAGAAAGATAATGAAAGCCCAGACAGCAGCTGAAATCTCTCAGTAGTTCTTCAGCAACCCTCTGCCCTTCCTCAGTGTAAATAAATATCAGCTGCTTCAGTTCAACATCTACATTAGCAGGAGGATTAAAATGAAACCAGGGTGGACGTTTCAGCAAGACAATGATCCAAAACACAGCCAAGGAAACTCTCAAATGCTTTCAGAGAAAGAAAATCAAGTGTGGAATGGCCCAGCCAATCACCTGACCTGAATCCAATGAAAAATACAAAATAAAGATCAGATTTGATAGATGAGATCCACTGAAGCGTCAAAAATGGCGAGTGCGTTACATACAGTATGACAGCCTCTAGAAATTGTGCTGCCAGACAAAAATATATTTTATTATATTGCATTATATTGCTCTGCAAACCTCCTGCACTTCATCTCTAAACTCTCTCCGTGTGTGTGTTTATTCTGAGCTCTCGACTGTCTGAGGAAAAAAAAGTGTATACTGAAGCCTTTATCACCAGAATAACACACATCATTCACACTTCAGCACATCCTTGATATTCTGTTAGTGTGTGTGTATGTGTATGAGAAAGTGAGTGTATGTGTTCATAACATATAACAGCTGGATAAAATCCCACTTTCCATTAGCCAGATACAGCTGGGGGGAAAAAATCGACATTTGGGTTGAGTTCAAAGTGTAATGAAGTTTCCACTGACAGATTATTTTGATAATTTTTCCACCACCAGCAGCCAGTAGCATTTTTTTAAATCACGATGAAATTAAAATATGCTTTTCTTATGCTTTATATGTATATAGTGGTGCTTGTTATAAATGATGCATCTGTGCACAATAATTTGCCCTCGATGGCTCAGTGGGTAGCACTGTCGCCTCACAGCAAGAAGGTCGCTGTTTCGAGCCCCGGCTGGGTCTGTTAGCATTTCTGTGTGGAGTTTGCATGTTCTCCCCGTGTTGGCGTGGGTTTCCTCCGGGTGCTCAGGTTTCCCCCACAGTCCAAACACATGCGCTATAGGTAAATTAAATAAACTAAATTGGCTAACATAAGCTCATTCTCATTAATTTTGAAAGTGTATGTGACAAATAAAGGTCTGATTTGATTTGATTTGATTTTGATTTGAAAAACATATGAGATTAAAATAAATGTAAATTAAGGTGAAAGATGATGTGTTTAAAAAAAATTGTAAATGACATGTAAAAGAGTAAATGATAGTAAATCAACAGTGAGCTTGAGGCAAACATGCCAAAAAAAGTCATTAGAATACTAGAGTAATGTGTAAAGGTGTTAGGCTAACATTAAATCTGTTGAATCTTTGTCAGTTTTATTAATTGAGATTTATACACGGTGAATAAATAATCTTTCAGTTGATATATGGTTTGTTAGGATAGGTGTTAGGTTAGGGGTTGAATTATTTTGGTATAATTGTTTAAAGACATGTGAAAGACAATGTTGGAGATCGTCTGTCCTGCTTTGAGCTGCATTTCTAGTGTTGTTAGCAGTATCATCTGAACTGATGGAATTGTGAATGTTGAAAAGTGCAGATAGGTTTTAATCCATCATGCCATTCTTACTGGGAAGAACTTCAGTGGTAATA